>NC_051327.1:26244460-26441423 GCF_015220235.1 Choloepus didactylus | reverse complement strand
TCTTTCAAATCCTGCCCTGGGAGCCTTCCCTGTTCCTGCCTTCCAGCCTGGGGCCCAGAATAACAAATTCCCCTTTCACACAGCGGGGCCACATTGGAAAGAGTGTCTGGAGCATGTGAGGCCCCCCCAAGGAGCACAGACGAATCTGCTGTTGACTCCAGTTTCTGTTGGATCAAGTGAAGAGAATGGAAATAGTTGTTAAAATGGTGGGACTGAGAGATTTTACAAGTGTCTCCTTCCACGCTATGCTGTTTCCTTATGTCTCTTAGAAATAACCTTCGTTTCTTTCTCTTCGTCCCGTTCGTCTCTCCCCTTTGGTTCTCCCCTCACCTGCCTCGAGTGAGCCCCCCGCTCGGGCTGATGGGGCCGGTGACAAGCCACAGCAAGGGGAGGTGGCTGGTTACGCTCTTGTGGCCCCCGGCCAGGCACCGGGGAGGGCCGGCAGTTCCGGGGCCCCTCGCGGCCGCCGTCAGGGGTAGCTGGAGCTCTAGTGGGGGCCGGGGCTGGGGCGGGGCCGGGGCTCCCCCTCAGGCCCAGGACGTCTCCCCGTGGCCCACAGGACCAGCTCCTCGGGGCGGGGGTCCTCTCTCGGGGGGCCCAGGCAGGGGCTGCTGCTCGTCCATCAGCCAGGCCGTCCCTAACCATCCCGGGTTCAAGGGGAGGGCCCACCCACGGAGGAGCCGAGGGTTTTACCACTTGTTTTAAATGCGTTTCTCTGCCAGGCAGAGCCCCTCCACCCCCGCTCAGGGCTCCGGGGCCGTGTTCCTGGGCCGGAGACCCCCCTCCGGCTGCCCTGTGGGGACCCGAAGTCCTCCTGCGACTCGCACTTCTGGGTGGTTGTAAGATACGCGTCCAGCCCCCCACGGACTTTTTAGGGGGATTTGTTATTTGGTTGTGCCTTGTTCTGCGAGCCAAACCCCGAGTCCCAGTCCTCAGGAAGGCAGGGTCGGGGGGCCACGACCCTCGACGACCTGCCCCACCGGGGCCTCAGGGCACCCCGAGCACCCTAGCCCTCCAAAGCAGCACCCGGTGAAGAAGGGCACGTTTGACCCTCAGCTCCGCCGTGGCCACAAGGAACCTTCCCGAGCTCTCAGCACTTCCCACCCACGAGGCGGCCGTCAGGGGCTGCTCCGAGCCACAGCCTGTCCGGGGGCCGGGGCCGGGCTTCCCTGAGGGAACTGGGCCGGGGGGGCTCCCTCCAGCGCCGGCAGCAGCAGGACGGATCTGACGGGTGCCCTGCTCCCCGCAGGCGAGCACCTTGCCCCCCAGGCCCTCTGGGAGCGCAGCAGAGGATCTTCCCGCAGGGGAGTCATTTGGTTCACAGCCCCGAGACAGGAGGAGCTCGTTCGGCGGTTTGATATAAAGTTCTGTGATGTCTCTTACAATAATAAAATCACCACTTTTTCGGCCTTAAAAATACTAATCTCACTAAAAGATTTAATTTACACACAAAGTGGATGCCATGATGCCTGGCGAAGATTTCTACTTCCTTTCTCAGTCGAGGCCATCGTGGACGAGGCGCTGCACGGGGGGAACCCGGGGTGGGGTCGCGTCCCAGGCGTTCTGCAGGGAAAGTGGGGCTGGTGGCGGCACCCCTCCTCGAGGGTCTGCGATGCTCTTAGGGGCCTCAGGGTCCTGGGGCCACCGTGACAAAGCCCCACACACAGGCTTGAAACAACAGGACCTGTCCCTGCTGTCCCGGGGGCCGGGAGTGGCAGTCAGAGTGACCGGTGTCATCGGCGTCCTCAGCTGGGAGCCCCCGCCTCAGCCTCCGTCGCCACAGGCCGCCTGGTGGATCAGGCCCCCGCCCCAGCGGGCCCAGCTCACGTCATCCCATCTGCACCCTCCTGTTTCCAAGTACGCTCCTGCCCCGAGGAACGGAGGGACGGGAACTCAGCTCATCTTTTCAGGGGACGCGAAAACCCACAACAGGAGGTGAGACCCCGCTGTTGACACAGGGCCTCGCCCTCCACCAGCTCTGGGCACTGCAGCAGCCTGGCAGGAACAAACACCACATTCCCACACACAAGCCAGCACGGGACTTCCAGGGAAAATAAATAACTATTTATAAACGTTATAAAATTACAGCCATGGGCATATAACTTACAGATGAGATAAAATTACAACTAAACACAGCCAGTTTTTTTAAGCTAATAATTTTGTTTCTATAAGAATGATACATGCTTGTTATAAAATATGATCATAGAGAGAAACACAAAGAGGAAAGCCACATATCACCAAGCAACCCCACACCCTAGATATTGTCACCATTTGGTGAACAGTTTTCCTAACTTCCCTCCACGTCTGTACAGAAGTGGGACATGTTGAGATGGACAAACTGCTAAGAATGGCGCTCACAGCAAACAGGCAGTCGGCTGCTTTAAATTTCTCTCTTCCTACTTATCAAGTATGTGGCCATATTTTTTTTTTCATTTGCCGGCAAGAAGTAGCGGCAAAGCAGGGCCAAGGATTTCGGGAAACACGGGATTTAATACCGGCCTGAGAAAACCCCACCCGTGGTTCCCTGGCCACGCCGTGCCCGAGCTGGACCCCTGATTTGGGGCTGTGAGCGTGTGCTGAGTTACACCCACTCCTGCGGCCCAGGACCCCTGAGGGTGGAGGGACGTGCTGTTGCCAAAGGGCCCCTAGGAGTGAGGCCTCAGCTGACAAAGGGGCATCCCGTGTGCTCGCGGCGAGGGTCCTGAGACGGGGGTCATCCTGAAAATCTGGGTGGGCCTGGCGTAACCACCAGGGTCTGTGCCAGACAGAGGCCACGGAGGATGGGGGCAGAGGTCAGAGGGTGAGGCGGGGCGCGGCCCCGTGGCACCTGGCGTCGGTCCAGGGAGACTTCTGACCACAGGACAAAGCAGCAAGCTCGAGCTGCTCAAGCCTCTGCGTTGCGGTCACTGGTCACAGCAGCCGCAGGAATCGGATCCAGGAAGCGGCGCGAGGATGGGGGTCCGCTTTGCTCTGGCAGGTGGGAGGCCCCCGGAGCAGATGGAGCACGAGGCTCTCCGGGCCCCTCTCTGGGGAGGTGACGGGGACCCCGGTCTTCAGAGCTCTCGGGCCTCAGGAAAACACCCGGAAAACGTGGGGACTCTCCCTGGCCTCCCTGTGATGGTCACTGGCCCGTCAGGACAAGCGCGAAAGAGAAATAAAATGCGCTTCTACACGGCAACACAAGTGACCGACTGCCAAAGGCGCCGCCTCGGCCCTGCAGGTTGGCAACCCGCTGGGCAGTCAAGGGTGCCCTCCAGAGGCCCTTGCTCGCCCTTAAGGAGGGCAGGCTGTCTACACCAGGGCGCGGGTGTGGCCCTCCTCTGCGTCTTCCCTCAGGCCTGGCTGGAAGCACTGACGTCTGCACTCTCCCTACTTGAATTCGCTGGATTTATTTCAAAATGAAAACTTATTCAACTACAATGTTTAGTATGAAACATTTTTAAAGTCTTGAACCATTTCATTTTTAAATGCTTTCAGACTTACCAAAAGGTTGCCATGATTGTAGCACACACCGTCTTATGTGACCACAGCACGGTCAAAGGCAGGAAACGAACACGGCCACGACACTGAGAACTCACCTCCGGGTCTCGCTCAAATCACACCACAAATGTCCCTTCTCGGCCCAGGACCCAACCCGGGGTCCCACAGGGGCCTCCAGCCTGGAACTCTCACCCGTCAGTCAGGAATCCTCTCTCGTGACCCTGAGCTTGCGGAGTGCCGGCGATTACGCTGCATGTCCCTCATCTGGGCTCGCCTGACGCTGTCTCAGGATTAGACGGATATTCCGCCTCTGGACAAGAAACCCACAGAAGTGACCTTGTGTCTGTAAGCTGCTGCCATGACCCCTGGGTGAAGGTGCAGTTTGCTTGCCGTGATGTTACTATTTTTCCTCTATAACTACTAAGTACCTCATGGAGAGATGCTTCCAGACTCGGCAAATTCCCTGCTTCACATCACATGTTGCCTGCTGATTTGAGTGTCCACTGATGATGCTTGTGTGCGATCACCGCTTCCTCCTTCGACGTTTATTAACCAGAATTAATATGGAAGAGCCGTCCCTCCTCCCCTACTGACACATTCACCCAGTTATTTATTTATATGACTAAGGACTTGTGGATATTTTTACTCTATGGGCTATAATCCATTACAATCACCAATTGTTCTGTAGCTCAAATTGCCCCAGATCTGCCCCCAGGGAACTCCTCTGGGTCGGCCCCAGGTCCCTTCAACAGGCCCCCATTTCTTCAGCCCCTCCTCGGGGAGCCCTGGCTCCTCTCACTGGGGGGTCTTGGGACCCGGGACCCGGCCATGGTGCTCCCTGCGCTGGGGCGTCACTGCTCCCAGGCCTCCTTCTGCGGCCGCCTGCGGAGCTGTGGAGAGCCGGGCGCCCGGTGCCGCCACCCCGGCCCCAGCCAAGCCCTCGGGGCCTTCCAGCCGCCCCCCAGCCTCGTTTCCGCTCCTCTCCCTCCTTATCCACAGACAGCAGCGCACCGACGAGAGGATAACGACCGTCTCTTCTTTTTGTTTTTAGCTTCAACCTAAGTACTGTTCTCCGAAGTTTTTAATGCCTGAGGCACCGTGCTCAGCTTCTGCCCGACAGCCCCAGCCTGTGAAACGTTAACGCGGATCAGGGCCGGACACTCCGGACGCCCGCCCTCCGGGCCCCGTTCTCACCGTTCTCTGGTTCACGCTCCCAAATCAGCGGGTGTTTGCGCAGCTCCTTCTGTTCCTTTCCTGTTAACGTGCCACGGACACCCTTTGTACTTTGCTTTTTGCAACAGTAAGCTCTGGAAGTCACTCCTTATGAGTTCACAGACTTCTCTCCTTCTTGTTTTTAATTTTTAAAATTATGGAGAGATATTGTGGTGGCTTAGGAGTTGTGTACTTAAGAAAACCATGCTCGAAAACTTAATCCATTCCTGTGGGGGTGACCTTTTGTAAACAGGACCTTTTGATGAGGTTATTCAGTCTTGGGGGCCCCCAAAACAGCTTGGGCTTTAATCTGGTCCTTTATAAGCAGAGTGAGAATCAGACAGAAGAAAGGCCGCAGGCTTTCCGTCCTGCGCCATTCGAGACGTGAGGCTGTGGGGTCCTCTGGTGCAAAGTTCTGGATTCTGGATCTTCCCATAGGAGCCACGGTCAACTGTGCTGACAACACAGGAGCCCAAAATCTATCATCTCTGCAAAGAGGATCGAGGGGTGCTGAACAGACTTCCTGCCGCTGGTGGGTGCGCGGCGATGGCCATCAAGGAGGGCCGGCCGGAGTTCAGAGGGAAGGCACGTCTGCAGGGGCAAGCTGACAACGAAGGTAGCACCAGAGAAGACGCTGGGGCCTCGCTGGCGACGGTAACGCAGGGGTCACAGCAAACACTGCAGGAGACGAAGGTTCTGCCCTCACAGGACAAGTCCACCTGTGGCCCGGGACTGCACTCGAAGCTGGCAGCAATGCGTGACTCTCCAGCGTATGTTTAAAAAGACACACAAAAAACATTAAAAATTATTTGCTACCCCACCCCACCCCCCTAAAAAGCCACGGGGAGCAGTCAGAAGCTGGAAGTCAATGGAAATGAGGAGCCAGGAGAGGCCACCATATGCACTGCCGGGTGACGGAAAAGCCTGGGAGCAAGCACGGCCGGCAGCCAGCCCAGAACGCCAGGGTCCTCCGGGAGAAAGCACTGCCTTGCGGACACCTGATCTTGGACTTCTCCCGGCCAAACAACCGTGGGCCGATACATTCCCACTGTCTACACCAGCCCAGCACATGGCATCTACCTCGGCAGCTAGGAAACTAAAACATATATTTCATAAAATTTGCCTTTTTAACCCATTTTAAGCTTCCAATTCCATGGCATTAATTAGTCACAATGCTGACCACCCTCACCACCATCCCTGACCAAAACTTCTCCACCCCCCAGACAGAAATCCCCCCCACTCCCCTCCCCCAGCCCCGGGAACTCCCTTCTGCCTCCATGAATTTGCCTAGTCCACAGGTCTCATGTAAGTCGAAACAATGTTTGTCCTTTTGTGTCTGGGTCATGATTTCAAGTTTCCTCCACATTGTGGTGTGGACTGGAACTTCATTCCTTTTTACAGCTGAACGATGCCCCCCTGTACGGCTGGACCACATTCTGTTTATCCACCATCTGTTGACTGGACACTTGGGATGCTCCCACTTTTTGGCTCTTGTGAACGAAGCAGTTACGGACATTGCTGCACAAGTGTCTGAGTCTCTGCTTTCAATTCTTTGGGGCTCTCATTCTTTTAAACGCCATTGCGTGGAAACACTGGTGTATTCAGCATGTGTACGTACAGGCAGTTAGGTCCCTTCAAATATTTTGCAGTTACGAACAGTGCTGCAATGACTAACTCTGTGCACTTCAATTTTGCATTGTTGGAAAATACAAAATATTTTGATTTGGTGATAAAAACCAAGACTTTTTATAAACTAGGCAATAATATGCTTAAAAATCTCCGGCACGATTAAGAGTGTAAGACAGAGAGGAGATATTAAACATGGACAAAGGGCGGACGGCAAGCAGGTGAGCTGCCCAAGGGGGAAGCAGTGTGGGTGAGCATCACGCAAACGGCCAAGCCAAGGACACCCGACTCAGAGAGGGTCGACCAGGGACCCCAAGGCAGGGAGTGGGCGCACAGACGGGGTGGCTGGGGCAGCCCCTACAGCAGAGGCTGCAGGAACAGGAGGCCCGCGTGTCGGAGCACAGCTGGGGACCTGGCAGGACAGGATTCGGGAGGAGGATGCCCCAACCGCGGGGGCCCAGGGAGGCACAGGTGCCGACACAGCCGCGGCCTGAGCGGGACTTGGCAGGACCCGAACCCCCGGGCAAGGGCCAGCTGCCTGTGGGCAGGGAACTGTCTGCAGGGCTGGGCACTTCCCGACAGAGGCCCCAGGGACGGCATCAGCCTGGGACTGCACAGCACACACACACCGAAACCCTGCAGAAGCCCTGACCCAGGGCTTGCTCCCCGAGATATCTAAATCACCCACAGGCAATTCTGACGCGGCCAGGGCTGAGCACGATGGCTCTGTTTGCTAATGAAAACCTGATGGTCCGGATTGAGTCACTGTGCCAGATTCTCAGAGGCTCTAAGAGAGCACTGGGCAACATGTAAAGTGTGGGTGCTCCTACAAAGTGAAAAAAACAGAAGACAACGTGTAGAGGTCAAACCACCAATGTAGTGGCATTCTATTTTTCAAAGATAAAAAATGAGTTAGAACTGAAACATCTTGTTTTATAAATACAGTCCAATACAAACCAGAAAATGATCCTTTTATTAGAAACATACTAGGTGTTCAGCACAGCCAGAGAATTTCAAGAAGTCAAATTTTTATAAAGCTAGAATACTTTTCACTTCCTATTTTGTGCTTATTTTTTGTAAAAGAAGGAAATAAGCTTGCATGTATATTTATGACTACAGAAAAGAAAAAACATTTTGCCAGGGAAGTTATTTTCTGGTATCTATCTATATAGCAGAGTGAAATGCGTTAAACTTGAAGTTTAACACATTAGTTAATAGACATTCAGAGTATTAAAGTACACAATCGCCTTTTTGCTGAGCTGAAAGCACCTCCTTACTAAGAGAACTGTTTCTGGAGTGTTCTTACCTTCCTCTGGCCACCAACCCCCTATGAAATGTGTCACCCTCTTAGAGAAAAGGAGAATCTAAAAGGAATAATAATTTCTGGGGATAATTCTGGGAGTTTGACAGGAGAAGCCACTTCCCTGATCTGAGACACATCTGGGTGGGAGGGAACCACCACTTTGACTTGTCGAGCCTTTCCGGGGCCCTCCGCTGCCGCCATCCCTCAGGAACTCTGCTCAGGGCCACTGTGGACCTCGGTTCGGGGCCGTGCAGCATGCTCCATCGCACACGGTCCCCTAACCCCAGTCCAGTGTCTTCCCTCTGTTAAGATTTTTTGGGAGCTTCTGATTTTCCTTTTATCAAATCTCCAAATCCCAGTTTTTCCAGTGGTTCTTGTGCCATAAGCTGCCTACAAGAAAAATGGAAATTGTCATCAAGGTGAGAGATGAAGAAAATGAATCGAGAAACAAATGACTGTCAGGAAAGTGACTGTCCCAGGCTGTCGACCCCTTGACTTCAGTCCAGAGAGACCCACGCCAGACTTCCAACCCAGAGCCGTCAGAGGACAGAGCCGTGCTGTTCTACACGTCTGCAGCCACAGGAAACAGCTCAGCAGCTTTGCCCTTCCCGCTGCCTCTGCCGGCGGTGAGTGCCTGTGCGTTTGGAAGCAGGAAGAGGGAACGGGAGGCACAAAAAGAAGCCAAAAGAGATTTGGTTCAAGGGAGCCCCTGAGGCAAATCTAAGTCGGTAAAACCGCGCTCCTTCGCATGATCCCCAGAAACAGTGGCTACAACTGCAGCACTTTCTAAAGCCAAAAGAATGATTTTAGTGTCACCTTTTAGCACAAGGAAACCAACTGAGAAAGAAAGTTTAATTTCCTGGTCAGTTTTTTTTAAAAGGGCTGAACCATTCAATCACCCCGAAGGAATCACTCTCAAACCTAGGTGGGAGGCAGCTATTCGTGCCTATTTGATGTAGCTCCATTGTTTCAGAGGCATTAATTCCGCGAGTGAGCACCACCGCTTGCGTACGCATGCCATATTCTTCACAGCGACCGCAACGGTGGCCATGAGCGATACTCACCGCTGCTCCTCCCCACCCGCATTCGGGGAGGATGAGCTTCCCCTCCCTCCCGCCCCGCAGGGGAGCAGCGCGGAGCTGCCGGGCGCGCCCACCCAGGGGCACCGGGCGGGCGCCGTGTGGCTGAGGCCCTGCCGCCCACCTGCAACCTCTCAAGCGTTACAGAGGCTTTGGTCTAGGGTCACACGCTGGCACAGTGTGATTCCAATTTTAACACTTTCTCTGTGAGACGATGTAACCCACATCTTTTAAAGCCCACACGCTTTCACATCGGGCTGAAAGGGCCGCAGTCCTCCATGAGGCAACTTGAAAATCTCTATTGTGGTCATGTCAAGAAATGCCCATTCTTTAAAAAGACACATACTGAAGTAAGGAGGGGTAAAATAATGTTAGGGATTTCAGCACAAAGTTAAAAAATAAAGATGGAAAAGAAATGGCAAAAAAGGGAGAGAAGGATAAAAGAAGGGAATGTGGCAAGTTCTCCATAATCACTCAATCTCGGTGATTGTCACATGGAGGTCCACACTAGCTTCTACTTTTATGTGTTTGAAAATTTTCGTCATAAACCAAAAATTCTACGGCTGAAATAACTGACACACGTACCCTATACGTGCATCTACGGACTGCGCTACTGATCAGCAGAGCCCCCTCCAGACGCCAGCGGCACCCCTGCCCGTGCTCAGCAGGCCCCCCGGGTCGGATACTGCGGCGGCTGTAGCTCACTCCCGGCGGCAGCTCTCGCTGCTCCTGCCTAGACGCCTTCCTCGGGGCGAGCCCGGGACCCTGCCCGGGCCCCGAACCAGCTGGTCTTCGAGGCGGTCGGGAGCAGCAGCAGCTGCTGGCCTGCACTGGGCACTTCGGCTGGCAGAAGGTCTGATTAATGTGATGTGTTCATTTTCAACAACGAAATGTGGAGGGGATCATTATGCAGACTTTCAAGATCAGGAACTGGGCCTGAGTGGGGGGACGGCCTGCTCACACAGAGGGCCCGGGCAGAGACCACCTTCAAAGCACCTCCAAAGTACGGCAGCCCTGAGAAGAAATTCACTTAGACCCAGTTTCTATAAGAGTCATCAGTTTAAAAAACGGAACATACGGTTCCAACCCACCTGTTACTTACAGATGGTAAAGCTGGATTCAACTGTGTCAAATGCAAGCCCCTGTAAGTAACCCAGAACAACTCGGAAGGCAGCCAAAGGTCTCACCCTTCCCGTCCTGAATGTCTATGTGACAACTCTAAAACACACCTGTGTGGCCTCAAAAACAATAGGCTTTGCTTTAAGGGAAATGTCAGAGTTTGTTATGGGAAAATGAAACCCGGCTTGCTATGGGCTGGTTTATGTCAACCCGTCTTCAGCTCAGACCAGCGGTCTAAAGGCCGAATTCCTCAGGAGCCGACGGGCTCAAAAGGCAGAAACGAAAGAGCCCAGTCACCAAAAGACCCAGCCCCTTGATTATGCCACACCCTTTTTTACATGAAGGATTAGGATAGCTCTATTTTAAGTAAACTCCCTACGGATCACGGAAAAGCCTTTGTGCTGTTTGAAGTGAACTCGAGTGAACGCTGCTCAAGACAGAAGGAACCATTCATCTGTCAGCATTTCTCAAACAGCCTCTGTCGTCCCCGCCACTTTCCAACGACTCCGGTCTCGGGGAACAGAACACGCCCGAGCCGGTGAAGGAAGCTGCGGGCAGACCCGCGTCTGGAGAAAAAGACCCCGCGAAGGCTGGCGGGTCCCGCGCCCGGGGCGGCCCGCACTCGCCTCTCCATCCGGCACTGCAGGTACTCCTTCGACTCATTCCTGCACAGAGCGTTCTCGAAATTCTTGTCTCGGAGACACTTCATGAACTTCTCTTTAAAGCCTCTACATTCACCTGCAATGGGAAGGCAAGCAGCGTGTTCCTACTCCGGGCGGCAGGCGCGGGGCGGCTCGCGGCAGACTTCCCCCCGCGCCGCTCTGCGCGTGCAGGCCGCACCGTAACACGCCGGGGAAGGGAAACCCGCGACCCTCCTCCGCGGGCCCCAACCCCCGCGCCCCCCGCGGCGCCCGCGCCCGCCGCCCACCGAAGTGATCCAGCGGGAAGCTGCCCTTGTCCGGCGGCCGCGGCTGGAAGCTCTTAGTCCCGAAGTTCATGGCCGTCGACATGGCTGCGGCCGCGGAGACGACGGCGCCGGGAGCGCCAGGGCGTCACGCACGCCGGACGCAGGGCGGCCAGCCGAGCGCGGAGCGGGGACCGCGGAGCACCGAGCACGTCGAGCGGCGGCCCGCCCCTCGCCCGCCAGACCCCGCCTCCCCGGACACAAGCCCCACCCCTCGCCCACCAGGCCACGCCTCCCCGGGCACAAGCACCGCCCCTCGCCCGCCAGGCCCCGCCTCCCCGAACACAAGCACCGCCCCTCGCCCGCCAGGCCCCGCCTCCCCGGACACAAGCACCGCCCTCGCCCGCCAGGCCACGCCTCCCCGGGCACAAGCACCGCCCCTCGCCCATCAGGCCACGCCTCCACGGGCACAAGCACCGCCCCGCCCCTCTCCAGCTATGCCCTCACACCCAGGCCCCACCCCGTCGGGCACCAGGCCCCGCCTCTTGCCCCCAGACCACGCCCCTCACGGCACCAGGCCCCGCCTCCTCTGACACAGACCCAGCCCCTCTGCCCACCACGCCCCTGGCTCTCCAGGCTCCGCCCCGCCCCGCCGGCCTGTGGAAGATCCTGTCCCGCCCTGGTGTCCCGGAGGGTCCGGCCACCAGCTCCCTTAAGGACGAGGAAGCTGACGCCCCGAGAGGTCCGGTGACCTTCCCAAGGACACACAGCCCCCAGGCAGGAGCGCAATTAGGCGCCCACTTGTGTGGAAGCGTGTACTGAGCACCTACTGTGTGCCAGGCCTCACGCTGAACTGCCACCCTCCTGGGGCTCACCTTCCCGTGGGAAGAAAGGGTAACAGCTCAGAGTGACAGATGCCACCAGGAGAATGAAACGGCCGAGAGAGCAGGAGAGACTGGGAGGCAGGGGACGTTTCCACAGCGTCGGGGAGGCTCTCGGGCTGACGAGGGGAAGAGAGGGGAAGGGTACACGAGGCTGGAGCCCGGCAGGTGCTCAGGGCAGGTGGGCAGGTGGGGTGCCCAGGCCTGGGGGTCCCGGCAGTCTGTCCTGCACCCGCCCGCTCTGTCCTGCCTTCCCCACTACGCTAGGAACAGACACCAGCGTCCACCGAGGTCAAGTGCTTCCCTCAGGGATGGAAGGGTCACCAGGGCACCACAGGACGCCAGCAGGCAGCGCTGAGCATGCGAGTGCCCGTCTCCCAGCGCCCCCCAGCGCCGCCCCCGGTGCCTGCAGAGGCTTAGTGTGTGCCAGGGACTGTTCTAGGCACAGAGCGTGCAGGAGGGCAAGGCGCCCCCGCCGGGAGCTCCCATTCCAAACTACCATGGCCTGAATCATGTCCCCAGAAAGATGTTCCTAAGTCCAAACCCCTGGTCCCATGCATGGACCAATTTGGAAAGAGAGTCAGTGAAGACGGGGTCCTGCTGGAGCCCGAAGGCCCCGAACCCAGTGACTGGGTCCCTCTAAGGAGGGGGGAGCCACACAGACCCCGTGGGATGGCCGTGGGAGGGGAGCCCGAGAGGGGGCGATGCAGCCAAGCGAGGGGCCCTGAGGACCCGGTGCCTTCGCAGGGAGCGCGGGCCCCACCCCTGGATTCGGGGCTTCTGCCCCCAGGACCGTTGTTCTAAGCCCCCGGGTTGTGGGAGATCATCACGGTGGCCCCGGGAAGGTAACACTGTAAATAGAGGAAACAACCATGACCCCAGGAGGGGAGGCAGGTGGGTCAGGCAGAAAGGGCCGAGGGGCAGCCTCGGGCCCGGGGGCCATCAGGGCCACCCTGTGTCTCTGGCCCCCGAGTCCCTGGCACGCTGCCTGGGGAGTGCTCTGGGCGAGACGCAAGCTCTTCTGCCCCAGGAAACCCTGAAGGGCTCAGGTGAGGGAGGCTCAGGGACCCCTGGAGCAGGGGACAGCTGATGAGATGGCAGCTGTGACAGCAGGTGCCCAGGCCCCCTGGGTCCCACCAAGCTGGGCCACCCCGCTGCGTCCCCAGCACGCCTGCCCCCTAGCAGCACTCAGCATCCTCTCTGTGCCCCCAGGTGGGAGCCTTCTCTGGGTGGCCCGTGCATCTGACCAGCCGGCAAGAGGGTCCCACCACCAAGGCCAGCACGGGTGGGCCCAGGACAATGGGGGAGCCTGTTCCAGGGGTCAGCGCCCAGTAGGCCTGGCCCTGGGCCCACTGACAACCACGAAAGAGAAACGGCCCCTGGCTCTCGTCTGTACGAGCATTTTCCAGCGCTGGGACCCAAGCCCCACACTGGGTTGGTCACCAATATGTCTCCAGGGCCGGGAACAACACACTTTTACTATCCTGCAAATTGCACTTTTCCATGTGACCACACGACACCACTCAGCAGGACCAGGGACGGGGCACCTCAAGAGGCACAGAGAGCTTTGTATCAACATGTCTACACCTGGCAAAGGATTGCTGCTCCACGTGACATCTCCGGCTGGAGAGAAGGGGAAGGAATTATCTGCGGTTCACAGTACAGAAGATGGGGGAGGCAGTGGCATTTTCGAACGCCTCCTGTGGGCTACACATTTTCTCAGGGGATCCCAGGGCCTGGCACCTTGTAGGTGCTCAATGTTTCTTGAGTGAATGAACCTGGGAGGGAAACAGGCTCAGAGGGTCGGGTCCCTTGCTTAAAGTCACACCGGCAGCATATGAATAGCTCACGCTGCGTAACAACCACCACTGCTCCATGATGTAGAGCAGTAGCTGTTTGGTTTGCTCGGCATCGGGGGCTGGAGAGTCCACATGGGGATGGTTGGTGGGCTGGCACCGGTGATCAACTGTCTGCTCAGCCAGGGTTTTATGGGCTGGGACCCTCGGGTCCTCTCCACGTGGCCCCCTGTGGAGAGCTCCCCTGAGGGTCTGTGCACCAGCCGGGGTGTCCACCAAAGCGGTAAAAACACAGAGCTGCCCCAGCCCATCCCATGCCGGTGCCCCCAGGCCCCCAAGGCTGGTGGCTGGAGTGGGGGGACCCGCAGGTCCTGCAGGTGAACCTCCACTACCCCCCCCAGGCCAGCACACAGGTGGGGAGCCCAGGCAGACACCACCCAGAGCAGCCTCGGCCAAGACTGGGGGGCCAGCCGCCCTCCCCCCTCTCGGCCGCTCAGCCGCCCCCTGCCCACCCCAGCCAGACCCCAGGGTGCCCCAGACTTGGGGCCGGGACCCTGGCCTGTTCCCCAAGGGGCTGCCCAGTGGGCACCTGGCTCCCAGCTCGTTCCTCCGCCCAGGCCCTGCTGGCCCAAGGGAGGAGGCTTCAAAGGATGGGGTCCACAACCAGGGGCCCCGCCGCCCCCCACCAGCAGCACCTCCTGCACCCTCCCAGGCCACAGCCCCTCGTGTTTCTCCCATGGCACGATGTGACCCTGCCCAGCACCCCTTCCTCATGGCTGGTCCCCTCCTGCTGCACGGGCACCCCCAGCTCACTGGTGCTTCTGAGGACACCCCTGCCCGTTACCCTGGGAGTCCCCAACTCTCCAACCCTGACTCAAATATCGTGCCTTGGTCGTCTCCCCTGGCCTTTCCCCTCCTGAGCATCGCCCTCCGTGCCCATGCCGGCCCCTCCTGCTGGCCCTTTCAGGACCCCATGTGGTCAGTTTCTGAAGCTCTTGGTTCCGGCTGAGGCTGGTATACAACAGGCACTCAATAAATGCTTGCTGAGTTAACTGAATGAATCTTCCTGAGTAAACAGGGCCCCGGGCCTGTGCACCCAGGGGGTGCCATGCCCTGGGCGCTTAGCTAGAAGGATCCAGAGATCCAACTTGGGGTTCTGATGTTGGTCTCAGGCCCCCCAGCCCAGCTGAGACCACGGGCTGGGCCGCGTGAGGGAGTGAGTGTCCTGGCTCAGGAGGTGTGCAAATCGAGGAGGCACTTTCCTTCCATGACGACCAGGGATACGGGGTGTCCCCGCCCTGGGAGCGGTCCCTGCCCTGGGAGGGCCCGTGGCTGCGTTGGCTCTGGCATGCAGGCTCTGGCAGTGTGCACAGGGGCGGCACCCCGGAGATAACTGCCCCCCACCCCGGCGCGGGCCCCACCGGCTGACGGGCTCCAGCTGCCTCGTGTCAGGGCAGGCAGTGCGAAGCTGGCCCGGCCACTTCTGGTGCCAGCAGCCCGCCCGGCCCCCACCAGCTCCAGAGCTGCAGGCCACCCCCAGCTGGCCCCCGGGGTTTACCAGAGGGACAGCGCTGGTGAACCCGCCCCACATGGTGGGCCTGTCCTGGGGACGTCAGCGGGGTGGGGGGCTGCTTGCTCAGGGTCAAACTCGCTGTTGTGGGCAGGGCGCAGCTGGGTGGGGGGACACGGCCCCAGCAGCCTTGGGGGTCTTCGGGCCTGAGACATGAAGCACTTGCCACGCAGCCCCGAGACCTGTGATCAGGGGAGCCCCGGGGCCCTCACGTCTGAAAGTTCCTCCAGAGCACGAATCGGAGAAGGCAGAGGGCTCCGGGCCCCCCAAACCTCCCCGCCCCCCAGGGTCCCTGCCGAGAGCAGCTTGGGCTCAGGGCTTGGGGGATCCGGGGTCTCCTCCCCTCGAGCAAGGCCCTGGTCCAGCATCCCAGGTGTCCTGCTTTTGATGGGGAGACTGAGGCAGAGGGGACAGGGGCGGGCAGGCCGCTGCCCCAGAACCCTCTGGCAAGAAGGAGGGGACACGATGCCTGTTGCTTTAAGCTGCGGCTGGGCCCCACCTGGAAGCCGCTCGCCCCGCATTCTCGGGGCGGGGGGCAGGGTGGGGCGCGGGGCCCTCCGAGCTCATAAGGTGCGGGCCGGGCGGGAGGGTGCAGGTGCTGCCCGCCATGCTGCCTGCGCTGCCTGCCGCGGGGGCCCTGCTGCTCGGCCTGCTCCTGGGGCTCCTGGCGCTCTGGGGGCTGCTCTGTGCCCGGCCCCCGGGCCCAGCCCCCTGCTGGCCCCCCGGGCCGCGCCCGCTGCCCCTCGTCGGGAACCTACACCTGCTGGGCCTCCGGAGACAGGAGCACGCACTGATGGCGGTGGGTCGGGGGAGGTTCCACAGCCCAGGCTTGCCTGGGGCAGGCGGGTGGGGAGCCCCAGGGCTCCCCGTCTTGAGAAGACAAAGACCCCCGGCCCCAGGAGGCAGGTGCCCAGGGGTCCCGGAGTGGCAGGCCAGGAGGGCTCCCTGGAGGAGGCAGCAGGTGGTGCACGCTTGCGGGAGGGTCAGGCTGGGTTGGGGGCCGGGAGGTGCCGTGGGGGCAGCCAGCCAGGTCCTCGCCTCCCCAGTTCCCTGTGGCCGCCATAACCAACACGGCAAACAACCAGAACTTTCTGCCTCGCGCCAAGGGGCAGCTGAAAACCGAGAAGCACCCCTCAAACACCCGAGGCAAGGCTCCTCCCTGCCTTTTCCGGGGGCCCCCGGCCACCCCACACCCCTCCTGGCAGCTGCCTCCCCCCGCCTCTCCCCTGTCTACCCCCTTCTCAGAAGGACTGGACTCGGGGCCACCGGCTCCAGGGTGCCTCATCCCAATGGATTCTGTCTGCAAAGACCCTATTTCCAAACAAGGCCCCGTGCCCAGGAGCCAGAGCTCAGGGGCTCGATGCTGCCCTGGGCAGGAACCAGGTGGACCCCCCTCTCCCCACAGGGCCAGTCCCTGCCCCCTCCCGGGACAGCACTGCTGCCCCTTGGACTTCACCCCCTGCCCTCGCCAGGTCCCAGCCTCCTACCCAGCCACGGCCCCCACAACATCCTCACTCTCCACCACCCAGGATGCTCCTCCTGGATCTGGAACCTTCCAGCATTGCAGCTTCCCCGGGGCCCTGCCAGCACTGCTTGCAGGAGCAGCTGGTGACCATGAGGCGCCCGGCAGGGCTCCCGCCCCGCCTACCCCTCAACGTGCTGGGGGCTGCAGACACCAGGCTCAGGGAGGGGGCCTGTGCCCAGGGCCAGGCGCGAGGCCACGCCAGGGTCCAGCGTCCCGAGGGCGAGCAGCAGTGGACGGGACGGCAGCCCCGCTGTGCCCCCCACTGCGTGTGTGAGCATGGCACCTGCCCCCCATGCAGGAAAGGCCCTTCCTCGGGTGGAGCTGTGAGGACGAGGGGCCGGCACCCGGCAGGAGGCACCCAGGCCGAGCTGAGGCCTGAGGAGGGGGCTGCGGGGCCCAAGCCCTTCTTGAGCCTTTCCCTGCGCAGGCCCCGGGGCTTCCGGAACATGCCATCCCAGCAGGCACCCCTCCGGGGGGCACACGGCCCTGGCTGCCTGGCCTTGGGGCTTGGGGGGGCCCCAGGGTGTTTCCCTGCAGGCACACCCGGCGCCAAGAGCCCGCCCACCTTCCCGGAGGAGGACGTGGGGTGGGGGGGCCCCCAGCCCCTCCTCCGGCCAGGCGGACTTGTCCACCTTCGCCCCTGCTGACCCCGGTTGCCACCGTCACCCCCGCCTCGGCTGCCCGTCCTGCTCTGGGTCTCAGCGGCAGGGGGGCCTGCGTGGGGAGCGGGCTGCCGTGACCTCTGTCCCCTGCTCCCTGCAGCTCTCGGAGCGGTTCGGGCCCGTGTTCACCGTCCACCTGGGGCGGCAGAAGGCGGTGGTGCTGGTGGGCTACGAGGCGGTGAGGGCGGCGCTGCTGGACACCTCCCAGGAGCTGGCCGACCGGCCCCCCATCCCCATCTTCCAGCTCATCCAGGGGGGCAGGGGTAGGTGGGGGCAGGGACCTGGACCCCAGCAAGGGCCCGTCACAAGTGAGGGTCCCGGGAACCGGCAGGCCAGTGGGGGGCCGGGGCTTGCCAAGACGCCCTCCTGGGAGAAGGGGAGCCGGCTGGAGAGGGGTGCCCGGGTCTGCCCGCCTGGCCCCCAGCCCCGCTCCCCCACCCCCAGGCATCTTCTTCTCCTCCGGGGCGCGCTGGAGGACTGCCCGCAAGCTCACGGTCCGCGCCCTGCACCGCCTGGGCCTGGGGCCGGGGCCGGGGGCCCCCCGGGTGCTGGAGGAGCTGCGGTGCCTCGTCGGGCAGCTGGACTCCTACAGCGGTGAGCAGGTGCCAGGGGACACCCCGCCCGGGGCCCCATGCTCCCTGAGGCCTGAGGCCCACCCCGTCCCCCCCAGGCCGGCCCTTCCCCCTGGCCCTGCTTGGCTGGGCACCCTCCAACGTCACCTTCACGCTGCTCCTCGGCCGGCGCCTCCACTACCAGGACCCCCTGTTTGTCTCGCTGCTGGGCCTCATCGACCAGGTCATGGTGCTCCTGGGCTCCCCGGGGCTCCAGGTGAGGGCCCCGCCCGCTCCCCCTTCACTGGCCTCCAGGTGAGGGGCCCACCCGCTCCCCAGCCTCCAGGTGAGGGCCCCCCCCAACCCACCCTCCAGGTGAGGGCCCCGCCCGCTCCCCCTTCACTGGCCTCCAGGTGAGGGCCCCACCCACTCCCCCTTCACTGGCCTCCAGGTGAGGGGTCCAATGGCTCCCTACTCCCCCACCCCTCCACTTCCAGGTGAGGGGCCCACCTGCTCCCCCTTCACTGGCCTCCAGGTGAGGGGCCCCCCAACCCACACTCCAGGTGAGGGCCCCACCCGCTCCCCCTTCACTGGCCTCCAGGTGAGGGGGCCCCCCAACCCACCCTCCAGGTGAGGGCCCCACCCACTCCCCCTTCACTGGCCTCCAGGTGAGGGGTCCCCCAACCCAGCCTCCAGGTGAGGGCCCCACCTGCTCCCCAGCCTCCAGGTGAGGGACCACCCAATCCCTACCCCACCCCACCCCACCCCTGCCTCCAGGTGAGAGGCCCAATGGCTCCCTACTCCCCCACCCCTCCACTTCCAGATGAGGGGCCCACCTGCTCCCCACCCCCAGCCTCCAAGTGAGGGGTCTGCCCCAGGTGTCATGGGGGGGTCTGCTTTGCGCCCATGGCTGTCTCTCCCCAGCTCCTGCCCTGCCCCCCCACCTCAGCCTCTGCCCGAGGAGCCCTGGGTGTGGGTGAGGCCGAGGGGCCCCTGTTCCTGCACTACCTGGGCGTGCCTCAGACCAGCGCCCTGTGCCCTCTGGGATGTGGGGACTAGAGCAGGGCCCCCGTCTCCCCTCACACCCTCCCACCAGTCGCAGGGGGCCCGGAGGGGCAGGGGGCAGTGGGGGCAGGAGGGCCTGTGCGTTTCTTCCCCGGCCCCTGCCGCAGCTCTGAGGGGACCGTCACCTGCCGTCACCTGCACAGCTCTGCGTCATGTTCGGACACCAGTGGTCTGTGCATCTCTGCTTCATAACGTAAAATTTCACTATTTTCTGTCTTCGTCACCTGCTGACCACACGTTTCCCTGAGGACACACGGGGTGCGCACGCACCTTCTAACGAAGCCCCATTCCCACACTCATGCACTTTGAGTTCCGCGGGAGTGAAGCAGGGGTTGGTTTTCTCCCTCCTCTGCATCAAAGCCAGGGGGTCCCTGGGCTCACCGGAGGGCTCGAGAGGGGCGGCCGCACGGCTGGGCGTGGGGGGCGGCTCACGTTGGCAGAACTGGGGCAGCCAGGGCGCTGTGGCAGCCGCTGGCATCACTGGGCACCCGAGGGCAGTCACAGCCTCCTGCCCGGGGCCGGTGCTCGGAGCCCCCCACCCTTCCATGACCTGGGGCAGGTTCCAAGCAGCCTGGGGCCACCTGCCCCCAGCTCAGGTGTGCTCCTGGCCCACCAGCCCCTCTCCTGGCACCATGACCCGAGGTTTGGACGAAGTCCCCTGTCCTGGGCTGGGCTCCCCCACCCCGGGGCCCGGGCATGAGGACGCACCTGGGCTGGGTGACGCCCCCTCCTCTGCTCCAGCTGTTCAACGCCTTCCCCGGGCTCGGGGCACTCCTGCGGCTGCACCGGCCAGTCCTACGCAAGACGGAGGAGGTGTGCGCCATCCTGAGGGCCCTCCTGGGGGCACGGCCGCCCCCCACGCCCGGCGGGGGCCCCCTGCAGAGCTACCTGGATGCCCTGCTCCAGCAGTGCCAGGTGGGAGGGACCCCTGCAACTGGGATGGCCAGGCAGTCCCATGGGGGTGTCCTGGGCCCCTCCGAGGAAGCAGCCGAGCTGTGGAAGGGTCTGTGCCTG
The DNA here is from genome assembly GCF_015220235.1 of Choloepus didactylus. Lineage (NCBI taxonomy): Eukaryota > Metazoa > Chordata > Mammalia > Pilosa > Megalonychidae > Choloepus > Choloepus didactylus. The sequence goes on along the minus strand of NC_051327.1, from coordinate 26,421,636 downwards.
TCCCACTCCAAGCTCCTGCACCTCCTGGCTGGGGGCCTCTCTGAGCCTCAGTTTCCTCATCTATGAAATGCACTGTCGCGGCACCCACCTTTTGTGTTGGGTCCAAGGTGGGGGAGAAGCCCCCTAGCCCTGCCCGACCTGCCTCTGCAGGTCAACGACCCCAAGAGCCCATTTACAGAGGCTGACGCGGTGGCCTGCGCCCTGGACATGGTCATGGCCGGCACGGAGACCACCTCCGCCACGCTACAGTGGGCTGCCCTCCTCATGGCCAAGCACCCCGATGTGCAGCGTGAGCCCCACTGCCCCCCCGCCTCCCCTCCTCCTTCGGGTGGGTGGGGCCCCGGGCCTGGCCGGCACCTCGCCCTCACCCTCGCCCTCGCCCAGGCCAGGTGCAGGAGGAGCTGGACCGTGTGCTGGGCCGTGAGCGGCCACCTCAGCCCCGGGACCTGCAGGCGCTGCCCTACACCAACGCGGTGCTGCACGAGGTCCAGCGCTTCATCACCCTCCTGCCCCATGCGCCCCGCTGCACCGCGGCCGACACCCACCTGGGCGGCTACCTCCTCCCCAAGGTGGGCTGCCGGCAGGAAAGGGGTCCGGGAGCGAGGGGAGGGGGCAGTCATCTGGGTCCCTCATGGCCTGACTTCAGCGTGTCCTCTATGTGCGACCTGGGGGGGGGGGATCGCCTGGCTGCCAGGTGCCTCACCTATAAAATGGGGCTGCCAGGTCTCCACCCCTGCCACAGCCAGCCCTGCTTGCAGGACTCCGAGCCCCTCTAGGCACACCCTCTGGGGCCAGCCTGGGTGGAAGGGGGGCCCTGGAGCGGCAGAGGGGGCTCAGGCCTGGACGCCCCCCGCCCTTGCAGGGCACCCCAGTCATCCCCCTGCTGACCTCCGTGCTCCTGGACAAGACGCAGTGGGAGACCCCGGACCAGTTCAACCCGGGCCACTTCCTGGACCCGGACGGGCGGTTCCTGCCGCGCGCCGCCTTCCTGCCTTTCTCCGCAGGTGCCACTGGCCTGGCCCCGGGGAGGCTGGTGATGCCTAGTGGGTGGGGGCCCTCCAGCCCCCCAGTCCCCACCACCCCGCTGCCTCCTGGGCCTGCGCTGAATCACCTCTCCAGAGCCCAGTTCCTCCCCAGGCCCTGGGCCTGCTAAGAAAGACCCCAGACCCCCTGCTACCCCTGGGGTCTCCCCCTTACCACTAGGACACAAGGCCGGGCTCAACAGCAAAGAGAAGGAAAGAGCTGGCAGAGGCCTGCCCCGGCCCCTCCCCACAGGCACACTTTCCCCTCCCTGCCGCCCCCCAGGCCAAGGTCCCGGGGCCCAGCTCACACGGGAGGAGCCCGGGGCCGCCCCTCCTGGTCCGCGGTTAGCCCCGGGTCGGCCCCTGCTCCATGGGAAGGGCAGGGCCACCCCGCCAGCCACCCCGCAGCGCCTCGGTTTCCCCACAGGGCGCCGGGTCTGCGTTGGCGAGGGCCTGGCCAGGGCCACGCTCTTCCTGCTGTTCGCCGGCCTGCTCCAGCGACACCACCTGCAGCCCCCACCTGGCATCGGCCCCGCTGCCCTGGACACGGCACCTGTCCCAGCCTTCACCATGCGGCCGCGGGCCCAGGAGCTGCGGGCCCTGCCCAGGCCCTAGGCCACCCGCCTGCGCCCCCTGCTCTGGGAGAGGGGTCCAGAGGACCAGGGCCTGGCCTGGCAGCCATGGGCTCACCCCTGCCCCAAGCGTGGACGACCGAGCAGCAGGGTCCCCGGGGGCAGGTAGGGGGGCCCGGGCTGTTTCTTCCAAGGCCCTGGGCCCTCTCTCAGACACCTGCAGCCCCTTGTGCCCCAAATGTCTCCTCGGGGGTGGCCAGGGCTCCTGGAAGTGCAGACGTTGGCTTCTGTCCCGTCCGTCCCCTGAGGGCCCCCAACTGTTGCTCAGGCCCCTTTGGTGCCACAGACTCAGCACCCCACTCACAAACCCACCGAACCCCCAGGGCTCCCCACTGCCACTTCTCTGCCAGGCCCCTCCCACTCAGGCACAGGGGGCTCCACCTGCAGTTAGGGGTGCAGGGGAACAGCGGGGGACGCAGACAGCTGCCCGTCCTCAACTCCACTGGGTGCTGCCCTGTGCCAGGCCCTGGGGACTCGGCGGGGCCGCTGCAGACGAGACCCTCTTCTTGGGGCCCCTGGGGTGGCCGTGCTCCTGGGAGGTGCCAGACCTGCTCCCTGGAACCGGGACCCCCAAACGCCGCGCTCGCACTCCCCGACCTCGCCACCAGGCGTCGCCCTCGGCCCACTATGGGGCGTCTTCCTCCAGGGCAGCTCCCCAGGGCAGGATCCTCACATTTTTTCCAAAAATGGGGTGCTGAGACTGAGGCTCCGGCCCCTGCATGGCCCCCAACTTGCTGGAGGGCTGGGGCCTAGTCCACGCTGGGCCTCCGTTTACCATCTGTGACCAGGGTGACGGTGCCAGTGGCTGTGCCGAGGCTGGGATGTGACAGGCTAGGGGCATCCGCAGGGGGAAGGAGCGGCCTTTGGGCAGGCCCCTGGCGCAGGAGGGCCCCTCTGTGCGGGACTCCGCAGCCCCGGAGCTGGGGGGCTCAGTGGGACCATGGGAGGGCAAGTCTCCCCGAGATGTGCCTGGTGCTGTGACAACTACTTAGCAGCACCTCAGCCAAGCCTGGGGAGCCCCGGAGACCCCACTCAGTGGAGAGCCAGGTCCACAGCACAGTGAGCGTGGGTGTGAAGGGCAAGCCAGGGTTTGCCGGAAGGATGCTGGGGCTCCTCGTATGTGACCCTGGGGCAGACGGGGAAACTGAGGCCCTGACCTGCACGAAGCTGAGAAGCTCCTCCCGTGACCAGGCCTGTGACATTGCTGCCACCAGGACGCACTCAGCTCCTGCTGCTCAGGTGGCCCCTGCGGCCATCGGGGACAGACAGGGCCTTGGCGGAGCCACACTGCCCGCACGGCCCACGGGGCCACCCACACTGCCCATACCTGCCAGGCCCCAGCACCTGGCGGGAGCTGTGCGGAGGCCTCAGGGACGTGTTCACTGAGCGCCAACAGCCTTGTGTGACCACGTTGTCAACATTCCCGTTTGCAGATGAAGACACCGAGGATGGGGTGGGGTCAAGGGCACACAGCTGTGGCCCAGGGAAGCTGAGGTGGCTGCCTGGCCCAGCACTGAACTTTGGACATGAGGATTGCCAGGTTTCGCAAATGTTGCAAGGGGTGTACTTATACCAAATAATTACTGATTTATCTGAAATTCAAATTTAACTAGGTGTCCCGTATGTTTTGTGGCAATGCCACTTGGAACAGGCCTCTTTTCCAGGCCACTGGTGTCCACCCCGGGCAGGTGGAGACTTCCTGCCAGCATGGTGGCTCTGTGCCAGCCTGGGGCACGGAGGCGGCCTTGGGCACTGGATGCTCCATCCTGGCAGCTGTTCCCCCCCCTCCTTTGGTGGCCTCCCGGGCTTTGGGGGGGATTGCCTGGCTGCAAGGGAAGCAAGGCAGCCTCTAGCCACTCACCACCCCCAAGAGCCTTTTCTCTGGTCCACTCTGATCCCCTTCTCTTCTTTTAACTCTTGTCTCTGCCCCCAGACCAAAGCCTTCCTTCTCTGCAGAGGTGCCTTTTCCTGGAGGACTAGCTGGCTGAATGGGAGGAGGGCCAGGGGCTGGCGGGCGTGGAGGGAACTTACGTGACACTGGGTAATGCTGAACAAATAGCCACAGGCGGCACCCTCACCTCTGGGCCGGGCCCTGGACTCAGCAGCAGACAAGCTGGTTTCTGCTGTTCTTCTGGGCTAGGGAAGGCAAAGGGCCGTGGGCTTCCAGGCACTTCCTGAGGACGTGTGACTTGGGGTGGCACCTCCGCCCAGTCAAGACAGGGTAAGAACCAGTTTAGCAAAAATTAAAAAGTTCGACAATACCAAATGCTGGTGACGGAGCGGAGCAGACAACCTGGGAGGGAAACAGGCGCAATCGCTTTGGACGACAGTGAGCACAGACGGTGCAAACGGAGGGCCCGTGACCCCGGATTCCAGCTGCAGATGCTGGGGTCTGGGGCTGTGGTGTCCCCGGGGGGAGGGTCCTTGTAACCCATGGTGCCAGGCAGTGGCCACAGGGCCGGAAGAGGTGGGCAGATCTGATACTGAGGAGACTGTGCCAGGGACTCAGGGACAGCTGGTGGGCATAGGGGTCAGGTGGGGCCAACAAGGTGGGGACAGGGCTGGACAGGGAGGCGGGGGCCGTCTGGCAGTGCCCTAATGTCAAGCGAAGCCCGATGGGGTCCCTGGTACCAAGATGCCTCCAGGCCTGTGGGCTGAAGGACCATCCGTCCATCCTATTCCCCAAACCATCTGGGGCCCCCCAGGCAAGGGCCAGCCCCCCGTCTTGCCCAGGGCCTCCACTCCAGGCCAGGCCAGAGTGGAAACACCCAGCGCGGTGTGGCCGGCCCAGGGCCCCGCTGCCTCACCCCCAGGTCTGGGTCGAGTTTCCTGCCAGCTGCATCTCCAGAGAAGTTGGAGAGAAGCCTCCAGATGCCCTGAAGTCCCCAGATGCATGGGTGACCCGGCCCCTCGGTCAGGTCCAGCCCAGGCGCTGCTGCCAGATGGGATGTGGGCCAGCGGCCGCCTCAAGCACGGTCCTCCTGGCAGGGCCACCGCGGTCGGCCACAGGCCCCCAACCTGGGCACTGGCTGCGCCTTTGATTCCAGAACCATCCACAGCCCCGACCTGAGCCCCCAGTGCTCAGCTGCCTCGCCAGCAGGGGACTCGCTTTCACCGGCCCGGGGCCTCAGGGGGAGGTGTCCCATCTGGGAATTGAGAATCCTTAAAAACACCGAGAACGCTGGCGGGGAGGGGCTCTGGCCCCGGCCAGGTCTAACAGAACGCACGGACGTGGACGCCCCCGGCTTGCTCCACTGGGCTGAGGAGTCTCCGACGGGGAATTTCAGGGCTGGGAGTTAGAGCTCGGAGTCCACCCTCGGCTCTGGGACCTCGATCCCCACAGGGGATCACTGGGGTCCCCTCAGGGCCAGGGCAGGGACCCGCCTCCCACCTTAGATGACGGGGAGAAGGCCGTGGGCTTCACGGAAGAGGCGTGGCGTCCTGGGACCTTCCTCTGGGTGGCCCCAGCATCACTGGCTGTGCTGCACCCTCCCTCCCAGGACACCTGCCCTTGGCCGTGTGACGGCTCAGCTCCCCACAGAGGGGCGTGCGTTCCCCCACCACTGCCTTGGGTCTGACCCAGCGACCTGCCTCTAGCGGCAGAGAGAGGAAAGGGAGGGTCAGAGACCGTGAGAACATGCCTGGCTGCCCGCCAGCTGCAGGAGCAACGGCCCCGACCCAGGCCCCTCCAGCAACGCCGCAAGCCCTTCCCGAGCCAAACAAGTCAGGCATCACCCTGAAGAGCGTGAACCCCTCCCTGAGGCCCACGGGGTAAAGAGGGCACACGAGGATGGGTGGGCATGGAGCGCTGGGTGGCACCCTCCTGGGGCAGAGCAGCTACAGGCCCAGGCAGGTGGTGGCCAGGTGTGGTGAGGGGTCCAGGCTGAGCTGCAGGCCTCTCCCTGGAGACCCCTCCCCTGGACAGAAGGCTCACGGTGGTCCCATCACCTGAGGGGCCGGGCCCACCTGCTGCAGCGTGTCCCAGCCTGTGGGCAGCTCACCAGGGCTTGTCTCTCTGGACCTTCCTGTGTCCAAAGAACGGCCGGTGTCCACCCGGGTGTGCGAGGACCGAATGGGCAGCCCCAGGGTGTGTGTGCCGGGCGGCCGACCACACTCATTTCCACACTCTGGGTCCTGTGCGGGGAGCCCAGGTGGGCGGCAGGGAGGCGGGGGCAGGTTCTCCCCCAGGCCCCCAGGGCTGCGGCACAGGAGCCAAAGAGAAGGCCACTGCCGAGCCAGAAAGGCCAGGAGGCCCACGAGATGCGGGGCGAGGCCTGAGGCCTGTGTGGGTCGGGGGGCAGGTGGCCCCTCAGAGCCCCCCACTCAGATAACCCCTGCGTGCTCTGTCAGGGCGCCTGCACGTGGGAGCCCCTCGGGGCCTGGGCTGGGTGCAGCAAGTGCTTCCTGGGCCAGGGGCTGGTCGTCTGCTGCTGCTGGGGGGGGCTGCGTTTCCTGGCTGGGAGACGCATCTCCTGGCAGAGTGAGCCGAACGCGTCTCGGCCAAAACCTGGGGTGGGCAGGTCAGGAGAACAAGTGGCCAGCGGGGGCCGGGCCCGGCTGAAGCATCAGAGAAGACCCCTTGGCTGGGGTCCCCAGGAAGCCCACCGATCGCAGGGCCAAGACAGCAAAGAGAAGGAGCCTGCGGGTGGAGCAGGGGGCGGCCGGCGAGGGGCCTGTTTACTGAACCTCTCAGGTGCCCGGGACACCCACCACGTCCCAGCATCCGGGCAACAGCTGGCAGAAGCCGGCTCCGGGCCAGCTCCTGAAAAACATCCGTTTGTAGAAAAATAGACGTTTCCCTCAACAGATGACTTCCGCAGACGTCGAGGGCCTCCCTAAGACCGGGGGCATGTCCAGTTTATTCTGGTTGTTCCGTCCGAGTTTCCACCTGAGGGCAGCTCAGACCGGTTAAACGGAGTCCTCCAGGCAGGAGGATCCAACGACAGAAACATGACGGAGCGTCTGCCCTGGAGCATGTCGTCGTCTATGAAGATAACCTCTGGCCAAGGAGGGGCCGAGGAGTCTCGGGAAGAACCGAAGCCCCAAACCCAGCTCCGTGGCCCCCACTGCTGGGCAGCGGCCAGGCTGCACCGAGGGTCCCGGAGCCCTCCCTCCGCCCGCTAGGAGAGGAGCTGCAGCACCTGCCGCACACGCTGTGTCTTCTCCGCCAGGAGGGTGTCTGGGCTGCCAGCCCCGGCCTCATCCAGCTCCCGCATCAGGGCCTCGGCCTTCTGCACGGTCAGCTCACGGGCCCTGCCCTGCAGCCCCTCCAGGTAGGCCAGCAGGGTGGGGAACTGCTCAGCAGGGACCTGAGGAGAGGACAGACACCGGGGGCTGGGGGCGGTGCTGGGCACATGATGGAGAGCAGCAGCAGGGCAGGATGCCCCCAGCACAGCTGCCCCGGGGCCCCTGGGAGTCCACAGCCAGGCGGCTGGCACCTCGGGGTCCACTCTCATGCCAGGAGTATATTCTCTGACCACAACAGAATGAAATTATAAATCAGTAACAGAAGGAACTTTGATTTGGTTAATTCACAAGAACGTGGAAGTTAAAAGCACACTGATAAATGACCAATGGGTCAAAAAAGAAATTAAAAGAGATTGGAAAACATTTTGAAATGGGTGAAAATGAAAGCACCACACACCAGACCCTGCAGGCTCAGCAGGGTTCAGAGGGAAATTCACAGCTGTGAACAGCAGCATTAGAAAGACCTCACATCAGCAACCTAAGTTTCCTCCTTAAGAAACTAGAAAAAGTAAAGCCAATGAAATCCAAAGCAAAGGGAAGGAAGGAGACAAAGATTAGAGCAGAATCAATAGAAACAGAAAAACAACAAAGAATATTAACAAAACTAATTTGGTTCTTTGAAAGGATGAAACAAATGGGAAAACCTTTAGCCAGGCCAACCCAGCAAAAAGGAGAAAAGACTCAAATCAGGAACGAAAAGGGAAATGTCCCCACCAGCCTCACCAAAATAACAGAGGCTACGAGAATACTGCAGACAACTCCCGCCAACAAATTAGAGAACTTGGCCGAAATGGAAAAATTTCTAGAAAGACACAAACTACCAAAAGCAGAGAAACCGTAAAGCTCTTGACAGGAAATATGGGAGTACATCTCCAGCCTTGGTGGGGCCACGGCATTTAGATGCGACCCCAAAAGCACCTTCCACAAGAGGAGGGAAAGGGCTCTGTCAGAACTCAAGGCCTCTGGGCTGCCAACAGTCCCCGAGGAAGTGAGGGGCCGCCCGGGGAGGGGGTACTGACAGCTGCCGCCCCTGCCAGTCCGGACGGCCCCTGGCCTCGCCCCAGGCTCCCGTATCGTCCCGACCCTGGCCAGGGTGTGCTCCCTTTTACTCAACGCGGGGCACCGACACCTCCAACTACTAATGTGGAACCGTCTGCCCCTTCGGTTGTGGGGGGCTGGGCTGTCACGTGTGTGCAGGTGCGTAAATGCTGTGTCTTCCTGATGCGGTGGCCCTCCCGTCGCTATACGCGTCCCCCAGCAACACCTGCAGTCTCAGTCGGCTTTGCCAAGTCAGGCCCGGGTGGGGCTGCAAGGAGGGCCTGGGTGCTGGGGAGGAGGGCACACAGGGCCTATACAGCTCACCCTGCCGGCCCGGCAACACCCACCCTGCCTCCCCTCCTCCAGGGGCCCCGGACCCCAGCACCAACCTTGTCGCTGTCGTACATGTGCAGCAGGAGCCACGTCTGCCGGGTCTTCTGGAACTTCCAGTTCTCGTGTTTTTGGGCCCAGCTGGGGACACACCAAGGATGAAACATCTCAGGGTGACAGAGGAACTGTGTGCACTGGGGGCCTCTTCTCTGGGGGAAGGGACCCCCTCCCTGGGCTGTGCCCAACCTCAAGTAACCCCGCCAGAGAGCCCCGGCTCAGGCGCTGAACCACCAAGGGGCTGGGGGATGACACCCCAAGCCTCGGGTGCAGATACCAAGCCAGCCAGCGGCACCGGGCAGCAGCCTGTGTAGGGGTCTTGTGCTGGGGACAGTGCTGGCTTGGCCCAAACTCTGTGCACGCAGGGCTGAGCCCCCACCGGGCACGAGGTGGAGGCTGCATGAACCACAGGCTTCCACAACCCTGAGGCGAGGTCATTCCACACACACGGTGGCAGAGCGTGCCCCCAACGTCTTCCTATGGCGAGGCGCCCCAGGTTTGGTGCTGAGCCCGCACGGCAAGCACGGGTTGAGAGCCCCTGGGAAATGACAGCCGCAAGGCAGGGGCCAGAGGCAGGAGACCTGCTGGTCCTGACCCCCCACCCCGACGGCAGCAGCAGGAGCAGCCCAAGATGGACCCAAGGGGGTGGGTCGGGTTGGCCGGGGGCACAGCGCCCACACCACTGTCTGCCACACACCCCGGCCGCCACAGGCTTCTGGGCACAGCTGGGATGCGAGTACTCACGCTCCCGTCCCACCTCCCTTCCTGGTTCCGCACTCCAGGGCATGGGTGGGGCCTGTTCCTCTGGCCCCACGCCCAGCCGACCCATCCCAGGGCTGCCGGGCAGTTTCCAGCCTGCCTGATGCCTGCCCTCCACGAATTAAAACAAGGAGGGGTGGCAGAAAGTTCCAAATGGAGGACGCTGTGCATGCCAGCCAGGCGTCCTCAGGACCCACGGGGTGCAAGGTGGCAGGGGCTCTGCAGGGGAGCCGAGCAGAGTGTGTCCAACTGCAAGTGCACAGAGCCTGCGACCCCCGGGGCACACGTGCCCCTGGAGGCCCACCCAAAAGCGTTCCTGCCGCCTGCCTGGAGAGGCAGAGCAGCCCACCATGAACCTGAAGCAGCCCTGTCTGTCAGCTGCGAGGGGCCCAGCACCAGGTGCCACTGGCAGCCCAGAACCTGAGGTGCCCGAGACACAGCAGGGACGGCTCCCAGGTGGGCTCCAGCTGCCCCTCACGAGTGACACCATGCATGCACTATTGCAAGTGCAGATCCCGGCCCCACCCCACCGCGACTCCCTGATCCCTGGGCCCCCCATGCCTCCCCACTGTCCCCTGTCTCTGGCAGCCCTGCGGTGACCGGCCCCCCACTCTGCCCAGCCCCAGTCCTCATGCCTTGGCTGCCCCGGGAGCACAGCCGCTGCCACGCGGGCCCCACCTGGCTGCAGGCGCAGACACTGCCTGACGTCATCACTAGACACCTGCCTCCCGCTCGGTGCCCCCATGCTGCTCTCCCTCATCTTCTCGCCCCCACCTCGCTTGTGGGTCTGAGGAGCTGTGGCCCACCTTGGGGCACCCCTGGCCCCCCCCACATCCAAGACCTGTGCTGCCTTCCTTCAAATGCTCCCCGACTGGCCTCGGTCCCGCTCCAGGGCGCCCGCCTGGGTGTCGCTGGGAAGTGGACCCAGGAGAGGACAAGCCTCTGCTCCTCCACCGAGAAGCTGGTTCCTCCTCAATGGCACGAGGACCTGCACACCCAGGCCCTGTTCACAATTGCTTGCTCAGGGGGTTTGGGGGACTCGAGGCGCAGGTAGGGATGCCAGGCCCTGCAGTGTCATGCCCGGGGGCTTCCGGACCTGGGCTTGGGTCTCTCCGGTCCCGGGTGCCCCTGTGTCTGGAGCCCCCCGAGCCTGAACAGCTGGGCCAGAACCCTCTCCTCGAGATCTGTCTCCGCACAGCACGTCTGCACCCTAGGCTGTGCCCAGGGCCCGCCCCTCCAGTCCCGTGAGGTAGCACACGATTGGGGCATCTGCAACCTTGGCGGTAACATCGTGAGGCTGCCCAGCACCTGCTGCACGAGCCCAAAGCAGCTCCGCAGCCTCTCTGCACTACAAACCCCGGCGGGGAGCATCGCATAGAGGGAAGTGTTGGGCACTGCCCGCCGCTGGAGGTTCTGGCCACACCTCAACCTGGGGACTCGCTTCACAGAGTAAAACTGGTATCTTGGGAGAAAGTGAGTTTTTAACAAAAGCTCCTACACTGTCCCGAGGATGGCCTTTCTGCTTCGAGGCCACCTCCGGGCTCAGGAGTTGGCAGTCTACATAAGCAAAGGGGCCCGTCCTGGCCCCAAGAGGCCGCTCCCCCCAACTGCACCTGAGCGCTTTCCAGCCACACGCGTGGGTGGCACAGGAGCTGCCACGAAAACCCTCCTGGAGCTGCCGGAGCCCACCTTCTGGGCACCTCCAGACCCCCTTCTCCCTGGAGGCCCCGGTGCTTTCCTTCTGCCCCCTGGGGGACATCTGGCATCAACAGTGCCTCCTTATTCTGCTGTCAGGGCCCAGCCCAAAGCCTTGCGTGGTGACAAGGGCTCAGGGCCTGCAAACTCATGCCGCCGGGATCCCGCACCCTCCAGCCGGGGAGGCCCTGCAGCCCAGGGAGCTCGTGCTGCTCACTTTCTCACCATGGCACTCCCCCCTCCATGGCCAGCTCGGCCAGTCCCCTTTCCTGCCCTCTTCTGAGCCCTGAGGGTCCTGAGCCCCCTCAAGGGCACTGTGGGCTTTTAGGAAGAGCTGGGAGGTCCCGGACCCAGCGATGGGACTACTGGACGCCCTCCTCGGGGAGTTCTCCATCAGCTGGGGTGTGGCCCCCTCCTGAGAGATGGGGTGGACGTGTGCCAGCTGTCTGTCGCCAGATTCCCCTGGGCCGGGCCCTTGGCACACAGGAGCCCGGAGCTGACCGACGGGAGGCTGGCCCTGCCCACAGCTGCCCCAACTCCCGCGCAGTGCCCCTCACCAGGGTCTACCTCCCCCAGGGCCCTCCCACCTCTCTCCGTCTGGAAGTTGCTGGTTATTTGCAGGTGAGCCATTCTGAACAAATCCAAGTGACTGCCAGTGGAGAGCTCCACAAGCAACCCCAAATTATCACGAGGCACTGGGGGCAAGAGGCGGCTTCTGGCCGTACAGGCCCCCACTCCCCCGCCACGGCCTCCACCCCTCACCTGTTACTCATGGGCAACCCCCAGGCTCCGGCTAAGGGGCCTATGGGAGGTGGAAGCCCCAGGGAGAGGGGGCCTCTCAGAGGGTGTGAAGGCCGTGGCAGGGGTGGGGGGAGGCTTGGGTGCCAGAGCTGCAGGATCTGCCTTTGACCCGGACGTGGGGCAGTGATGCGGGCACTTCACAAGGCCAGGAGGAAACGGGGATGGACACTCCCTGCAGGCCGCAAAGCCCTTGCTGCTCACAATCACCACAGGGAAAGGCCAGTCACACTGAGGCCCCCACGGCCCTCCCACACCAAGCACTGGGCCCCTGGGTGGTGGCCGACACCTCCCCATGAGGAGGGCCTGATGGAGGGACAAGGAAGGGAAACCAGCACCAGGCAGGGACGCGCACAGCTCAGAGGCCGCGAGTGACACCGGGCACTGGACAGGGATGTGCATGGCCTGTGGCGGGTGGTGGGGAAGGAAGCAGGCCCAGGCTTAGAGCCTCTTGGGTGCCTGGGAGGTCTGGGTGGCACTGACTGTGGACAAGGGCGGCCCCTTACCTGTGCAGGTAGTCCAGGGCCAGCTGTGCCCCACCGGGCTTCGGGGCCCCTGAGGGAACATGCTGGGCTGTGCACAGGGCCGCATCCCGCAGGCGCTTCTTCTCTTCTTTCTTCCGCTCTTTCTTCAGCTTCCTCTCTAGGGCCCTCTGCTCCTCTGGGGACAGCCCCGGGCCTGTCTCCTGCACCTCCCTGCTCGCGGCTCGTCTCTGAAAGCCAGGGAAGCCGCCCCACGTCAGGCCCTTCCAGGCAGGGAGCAGGCGCCGGGCCCTGGGCAGTCGGGTGAGCCCCTGCGAGGAGCCTCGTGGTGCCGGGCCTTCTGTGGGGGAGCGCAGGGACTCTCCAGCCCCGTGGGTCCTGTGCACAGGGCTCAGGGTCACCCCAGCCTTCCCAGGCTCCCGGGCGCAGCACCTGCAGACCCCGCGGTCCGCCCGCAGCCCCTTTACCAAACCCCCACCCCCAGCAGCAGAAGACCCCACCTCCATGAGGATGGTGCCATGGGTGGAGGACATTGGCACTCAGCGTCCCTGTAACAAACAGTTCTTGGTTCACCGGACCCCTTTTCTACATGCGATAGACCCCCGGTGGCTGGCGTGGCCCCAGTTGGCTCCGCACATGTCCCCAGAGAGCATGTTCCCTGCCTGTTCTGCTCCAGCTGCGCCCCATCCTGGGTGGGAAGGAGTTTGGCAACCACTAGGGTCCCCCAGGCGAGACTCTCGCCCTGCAGTCCCGAGGCCGCTCCTGAGCCTAAGCCCGGAGACGGCGGCTGGGAAAGGCCCCCTGTCCCCGGCCCTGCGCCTCCCCCAGTGCTGACAAAACAAAACTGTGTGGTGCCTGCGGGCGGCCAGGCTGGGGGTGTGTGCGGTGTGTGTGCTGAGTATGCCAGCAGCTGCCCACACTTCATTGTTCCTGGAAAACGCCAGAACATCATGAGCTTACGGGTTTCTGCCAGGAGCCTGCAGGAAGTGGACTGGCTGTGGGACCTGGAGCCTCCAGGAGGGGTGAGCCCAGGCAGCCCCCCTGAGCTGCAGCCACCCTCAGCACCCCCCGGGGGGACGGTCTCTCCCATGACTTGAGGGGAAGGTGGGGGTGGGGGAGCATCTCCCCCTGGGGAAGAGGAGGGAGCAGCCCCTCTGATGACTTTCCAGCCCCCCGGACCCCCCCTCTGCCCCAGGACAGCACTCAGTCGCAGCCCTTGGCCTGAGCCCCACTCTCTCCTCCCGCAATGCCTCCTGACCTCTGACCCTAAGGGCTGCCAGCTGCTCACACTGAGGTGAGGGGACCTGGCTGCAGGGGAGAGGGGGCCCCTGGGTCTGTAGCCCCATGCTGGACGCGGTGACCACATGGAGCCGGCCGCAGTCCGCCTGCCCCAGACACGGGGGCCCCGGGGACCCCGCTAGGCTGCAGCCCCTCCCCCACATCTTGCGGCGCTGGGGGCAGTGCAGCCCGGGGACTCCGAGCCCGGGTCGTGAGGTGAGCAGGTGCCCGGGGAGGGCTGTCCACTGGGCGGTGGGCCCGTGACAAGGGCCGGACAGGCAGCTTTCAGGTCAGACCACGGCGCGGCCTGGGACCCCGTGTCTCGAGGAGCAAGTTAAACTGAAGAGCCTGCCTGCTCTGCAGCCCCCACCTCTGCCTGTGGCAGCCTCTCCCCCAGACCCGCGAGGCCGCCACAGGGGTCCCCTGCCCACCTCCAGGGAGGGGGCCCGGGCTCCAGCTCTCGCCTGGCTGTGCCCACAGCGCGGCCACCACGAGCAGGCTGGCTCATGGACTCGGGTGTGCAGCCCCAACCGCTCCGCTGGGCAGTGTCCGGCCTGGCACCTCCCTCCCTCTCCTCTGGATGCTGCGCTCCCCTTGCCCCCGGCAAGGACACGGCTGAGCACCCACTCGCAGGCCGGCAGAAGGGAGGGCCTCGCTGCGGACAGGAGGGAGACAGATGGCTTCAGCCGCCTGGACTTTCCCATCTGGAACCCAGAGCCCCCGACCCCAGGCCCGGGAAGTGTCCCACCACCACCACGGGGGCTTTCCCCGGAGAGCTCGTCCTGGAAACAGGGAGCGCGAGGCCTGCCCTCCACTGCCAGCGGGCCTGGGCGGCCCCTCCAGCACTCAGGCCACGCTGCCCTCGGGTGTGTGGGTGGAAATGCCTGCCGGCTGCTGGCACACTCTATTTCCCGAGTGTGCACAGAGAAAGTACCCCGCTGGGGTGAGACGACTCAGCCCTGGTTTACCGGCAGGCCGAGCTCTTCCCGAGGGCCCTAGGCCCCAGCCCTGGCTTTCCCACCCGCACCCCAAATGCAGCTTTCGCCTCTGCCCCCTCAGCCCACTCTGGAGCCTGGAGCCCGGACCCACACACGATGCCCCGGCCAGGAGAGACGCCCTGGCCCCCGGGCCCCGAACGCAGGAGCAGCACCAGCTGCGGGGCAGGACTCAGGTCGACTCCATGTTGGAACAATACTAGATAGTCTTGAGTAAAATGTGTTATTAAAATTAACGTCACCTGTCCCTTTCCTTTTTTAATAGTGTTGGTGCTTTCCTACCCCACCCCCCGCACCACCCGAAGATCTCGCACTCCTCAGGGCCCAGCACACAGATCCCCCCGTTCTCCTGGTCAGGATGAGAGCTCCGTCCACCCCAGCGAGTTGCCCCCACACTGCCTGACCGAGGGGGCAGCCGAGGGGGCAGAGAGGAGCCCCCACGCCATGCAGCCAGCACTGCCACGGAGGAGGGCCACGGAGGGCAGGGGCCCAGCACACGCAGCCCCCGAGTCAGCCCGGGCTCAGGTCCTTCCCAGCGTCTCAAGAACACAACAGCAGACCCCAGACCCAACACCTGCGCCACAGTCAGCACTGGCAAGGGGACCCAGAAGGCTGCTTGGCTCAGAGACCCCAGGGGCGGGTGGGGTGGGGTGATGCCTTCCCCCACACAGGCCTTTGGAGCCACGGCCTCCATGGACTGAGAAAAGGCAGTAATGTCGGGGGGCTAGAAGTGGGGGCCTCACGAGCAAGAGCGGGTGGGCTCCCGCCCTCAGGCGGCCCTGGCCAGGGTGAGGACATGCAGGGCGGGCTGCCCAGACCTCACTGTAAACGCTCTAGTACAAAGCCCCCAGGCTAGGGGGACAGGCCAGGCTGAAAGTGGCCGGGTGCCTGGAGACCTAGGATGATGGCGGTGCATGGCTGAGCCTGGGGTGCGGCTGCACGGAGGGCCCAGGTCACCCCACCACATGAGCAGCCTCCAGGCCCCGATGCCCACCTCGCCCCATTCCCGGCACCCCCCGCCGCTCCCTCCCCTGGGCCCTGCTGGCAGGACCCGCCTGCCTCACCAGGTGCTGCCAAGCGCTCCTAAGAGCGGTCCCGACAGCAGTTACCCCATGTCTAGCCCGCGTCCCACGCAGCAAGGACGTGTGGGGAGCAGAGGGCTCCAAGCAGGGGGACAGTCGCCTCCCACCCCAGGGCCTGGGGTGCCACACTGGGCTGGGCGAGCCGGGCAGAGGGGTAAGGGGCAGGGCTCACTCTGGAAGGCTGCAGGGCAAGTTGAGCCACCTGCGAGCCCCGAGCACCGCCCCTGGACAAGGGCTAGGAGAGGGCAGCGCCCCAGCAGGGCGCCAGCAGCTGGGGGCCCAGTTCCTTTCCTGCACCCTCTGTGCTCCCCAGAACCAGACCCCAGCAGCGACGGCTCTGAGGAGCACGAGGGGCAGCGTGGCTCTGTGGCTTTCCTCTCTTCCCCTATAAGGCACAAAGACATCCAAGAAAGAGGGGTGCTGCCCGGGGCGCCCCTTTGACAGAGGGCCTGAGGGTGCACGTGAAACTGTGGGGGCATGTGTTATCTGTTGACCCGCCCTAAGACACAAGCCCACAAGAGTGGGCTCATGCCCGTCCCGAGACGCCACGGGGCCCACACGGAGAGCAGCCACCTGCTGAGGGAGCGGGCACGCCCTCGGCCCCCCTGCACCCCGGAGCCAGGAGCTGTGTCGGGGTGCTGCTGCCCCCCATCTTCTTCAGCCCCTGTCTCGGCAGGGCCGAGCCCACCCCTCGCCTGCCTGACTCAGACCCTCCTCCTCACCCGGCAAAGAGCAGGCGAGCAGCACTCCCTCAGAATCCACGGGGGGGAGAAGCACGCACCGCCACGCTGCCGGGAGTGTTGTGTACTCTGGGTGGATCGGATGGTGTGTCTCTCAATAAAACTGCGTTAAAAACTAACGCCACGTGCAGCATAAATAAGTTCCTAACACCACCAGACGTGTCTGCGTTAAAAACAATCGTCAGTCACGGAGCCTCAACAGAGAAGGAGGCGCCGCCGGGCCACAGAGCTGCTCAGGCCGGGGGTGGGGGCAGGAGCTGAGGACCCCCGCGGTGCTGACGATGCTCGGGAGGGAGACAGACTCGCAGCCCCGGACCTGGCTGAGCTGGCAGGGCCAGGGAGAGGAGGCCTGGGAAGGTCCCCCCCAGACCCACGGGCACGTGCCCGGACCCCACGAAGCCCCCTTCCTTCCGGCATTTCCCCACCTGGGCCCAGGAGGCCCGGCTGCCAGCCTGGTCCCCACGTACACGCACGTCTAGAGACCTGCTTCCAGTGGGGAGACCACATGTTACTAAGACTTGTTACCCCGATTAGTAAAACCTGAGAAGCAAATCAAGGCGAGAAATTGCTTTTTCTTTTTCTGAAAAACAATTGAGAACACAAGAGGAAGTGTTCCCTCCAGTTTTTAATTTAACTCTTTCATTCTGAAAGAACTGCAGACTCGTGTGGCAGCTGAGAATTAACAGGCGCGCCTGGGGGCCCTTCCCACTCTCGAAAGCCACGGCGCAGCACCACGGGCCGCACAGACACCCACACACAACAGCTGCCACGCGAGGGCCGTGGCCTTTGCACTGACCAGAATATAGTTACTCACCAGCAGAATTAACTTGTAGGTAAGTACTTTACAGATGCAGGCACAAATCTATAAATTCTTTAAAGATGAGTTCTCCCCGCCAAAGGATTAAACTAATGTGCAAAATATGGTTCCTTCTTTCCTATTACCCAAACGGAACATCTAATGACAAAACTCACCCTGTCCTTTTGCATTTTGTTGGAGATCTCCTAGTTAAAACAAAAAGATTTCAGAACATTTGCACATCTATAATTCAGGAAGTTTTTGCTTTGATAGACATCTGACGATAACGCCATTAAAATACAGCAGCGCTGTCAGAAACTGGAGGGCCACCATGAACACAGAGCGGCTCATCATGCTTCCCCCAGGCCACCTCCATGGTCGGGGGTTTCTGCTGTCGGCCTCACTGTGCACAGACCCCGCTCTGCCCCCCACAACGCAGACACCTCGGCAGCAGGACATGAACCCACTGCTCTTGAGGACGGCCGCCTTGCCTGGCAGGGACTGCAAAAACAGCCCCTGGCCCACCTCCTCGCGGAATCCTGGCTGGGCCGTGAGCATGGCGGGTGCAGGCGCAGCCTAGACCAGGGCCTGGGGGGCACAGCCACAGGTGGAGGCGGCCCTGGGCTCCCCACCACCCTTCGCCCCGCAATGCATGGCCCCTG
This sequence comes from Choloepus didactylus, assembly GCF_015220235.1. NCBI lineage: Eukaryota > Metazoa > Chordata > Mammalia > Pilosa > Megalonychidae > Choloepus > Choloepus didactylus. Next base: position 26,404,023 of record NC_051327.1, on the reverse strand, counting down.
GATAGACCTCGGTGGCGTGGGGGGAGGCGGCCGCGGGCTCTGCCCTCGAGGCGCTCACAGCCAGACCCACGTGAGCTCCTGGAGGACAGGGAGAGCGGCGGCCCCGGGACCGGCCAGCCAGGGGCCTCCTGCCGCCAAGGCGGCTGCCAGACTGTCTCCGGGCACCCCTGGAGCGGGGCTTCGTCATCTTCCAGGGGCCACGGAATCCTTCAGAGATTTGTCGAAGCCTATGGACCCTTTCTCAGCATAATGTTTTCACATGCATAAAATAGGGCACATGGGTACAAACTGAGAAATCAGAATACCGAAACCAACCACGTGAGACACAGTAACAGACAAGCTTTATCTATTGACGGAGCAAGTGGCAGCCGAGGCTCCTTAGTTTCAAAGCAGAGAGGAATCCAAAGGCACCTACACCAGCTGCATCTGCAGTGAGAGAAAAACACCCGTGATTCCCACTGGTGAGAGGCCCAGGTAATGCTAATGCAGCGCAGCACGCAGGAAACACTACAGCTCCATGGAAAAGGATGCATTTCCTTTCCTCCATCCAAACTCAGAAGCCGACTGTGGAGCCCAGGTCAGGAAGAGAAGCCCGGGTGGAGCCTTGCTCCCCGCTGCCCCCTCCTAGAAAGAGCCCTCTTCCCTTCCCATGCTTCTCCCGGCTCCTCAGGGCTCATTCCATCCGGGCCTTTGGCTTGACAAAAAACCTCCCAGGCATCTCCCGTAAAAACAGGTACACAATTCCAGATATTGCCCGCCTCCTCATTTTAGAGAGAAGGAAACGATCTTCTACAGGTCAAAGTGTCCTTTGTGGGATGGCTCGTCTGGTCCCCAGCCGTGAGGGGGCTGAGATCTGAGCGGCAACACGCTCGCTCCAGCACCTGGAGACGCAAGGCGGCCCAGCACCCAGGTTGCTCCCCATGCATCAAGACGAGGGCACGACGGGCAAGGGTGACATCCCTCTGGCAGCCAGTGCTGGTTTCAGAGGGCACACTGGGCAAACGTCCCTTTTTCCCTTGTTCTTTTACCTCAAGAATTAAAAGGGAAACCCGTGGCGTGAGGGAAAGGTCGTTTAAAGCCAATACACACTGGGAAGGCCAGAAGACACAGGTGTACGGAGGTGGGCGGAAAGCCCCTGGAGGAGGGCAGACAGGTAGACCCCGAGCGCTCGGCTGTCCCACAGCTACAGCCTGGGGCAGGCAGCAGGGACTCCGGAGTGTTCCGCAGGCGGTGCTGACACAAACCTCGATTCCAGCTGGAGACAGAAACCCCGTCTCTATGGAGAAGCACCTGCCTCTCAGCAAACGTGTTGGAAACAGACCTCCATGGAGACCGCGTGGCCCCGACAGCAGACAGGGAGCCCTTCCCTGCAGGCTGGGCGCCCACACGGGGGGGCCTGTGGTCAGGGGACAGGAACAGCTGTCCTGCCGTCCGACACCCTCGCCTGGCCACACCTTGAGCCACAAGCCAGGGTCCCAGGCGAGGAGGGAGCCTGGCCTGACCATTCTCAGAGGGCTGGCTCTCTTCAGTGGTCAGGGCCCCATGATGCTGCCACTCTCTCATCCAACACGACGCGATGTGCAGCTTGCTGACATCCGTTCCTTCAAAACCGCGGCCTGCCACCCCGCCCTGGGAGAGCTCGCCTCTGACTGGAGAGATTACCAAGTGCCTCCCCAGCAGGCACAGTGGGCAGAGCCTGCTCTGGGCCTGGTGTGGGAGCTGGGTGGCCTCCCCGGCCAGTGGATTTGCCACCAGCTGCAGCCTGCTGATCAAGAACTAACGCATTCCCAGGGAATTCCAGGCGGGGCCTGGGGTGGGCTCAGCCCACCACGGAAACAGATGTGATGCTGACAGGGACCTACAGAACGGCCCGTCAGCCGCAGAGCCGGGACATCAGGAGGCAGCAGGGAGGGTGCCCAGTTTGCAGGCCTTGGCCCGGGCACACCAGGTGCCACGCTCACAGTCTGGCAGAAAGCGTGGGACTGGGTCTCTGTGTTTTCTCTCAGGCCACAGGGGTCGGAGATCAGATCACTGGATGCAATGGCAAGGGGAGCGGGAAGACACAGATCCAGCTGGCCACGAGGTGGTTGATTAGGGAAATTTCCAGTCCAAGAAAAGCAAAGCCAACGACAGGGCCATGTGACCCAGGCACCACTGGCAGGGCCTCCATTTCTGGAGCACTCACACTGGCTTCCCCACCGTTTCTTCTCGCTGCACGTTACAGGAGGCGGCCCCTCTGCTGGATTTAGCCCACACTTTGTTCTGCACATCCAGAGACTTCAAGTCCTTTTCAGAACATAAGAAACCGCTTGGGCTTCTCCCGCTACCCCGCCGCGACCCCAGACAAACCAGGTGCAGGCACCGGGGCCTTCCCTTGCAGCCCCCACCAGCCAGAGCGTCTAGAACGCGTCCCACTAGGCGAATGTGCAGCCAGCTCAGGACACGCAAGACAGTGCCCTGGGCCAGGGGGCTTCCTCTGGGGTGAGTGTTACCTCACAGACCAGCAACACAGCCCCCGCTCCTCCCGCAGCACTCCCCAGCTTGTGGACAGAGGGGCACAGGTCTGCTGCCCCAGGCTCCCGATGGGAGGCAGGTCACCAAGGGCAAAAGGACCTGGCCCTGTCACCGCTGCTGCCAGGGTTCACCACTTCTCAGATTTCAGTTACACCTTTGGGCTGTCACCCACATTTAAGGAAACAGAACGGACCCCTTGGTGTGGCTGCCTTTGTACACTGTAAGCAGCGTAGTTTCTCCACTGTAGGGCCACCCAGCTGCGTTCTGCAGGGACCAGCCGCCTAGCGAGGAACGTCACAGACGTGACTTCAAGGCACAAGCCTAAACTGGGTCAGAGGGCGAAGGTCACACATGCAGTATTGCTTGTGTGCGCTGACAGAAGGCTCCTTTGCTCCCTAGCTAGGCCCATTTCCTTCCTAAGGACTGGAATTCTAACCTGCCTTCATTCTGTCAGTGGAAGTGAATGACTAACCAGAAATCAAAGGCTGCATTTTGTCTTTGAGCTGGAAATGCAGTTCTGGCAGGATGTTGGCTGGCCTGGCAGAGCTCAGGTGAGCCTAAGAGGAGGACCTGCGGATGAATCTAGAAATGACACTAACATGATAAAAATACTTTTCAATGTGCTGACAGTCATTCCCAACCGCAGTGCTCATCTTGCCATTTTAATGAAAATCAGATTCTTAGAGTAGGGAAAACAGATTACAAAACTGTGCAGACAATTTACCCAATTCAATCCCTGCAGGCTCCCAACTCCAGGAGCTGGAGCTGCACCAAAAACAAGGCCTCCTGCAGGAGCCGTGGGGGAGGAAATGTCTGATACTGCCTCCCTCAAGACAAAAATGGTTTTGCAGGATGAGATTTCAAAACACACTTGCATCCATTTCAACCTAGACGTCTGTGGACTGTGCCATGCCTAACTGGCTTTTCGGTCCTACACTGTTGGAAGAATGGCCAGGACTCGTGAGTGGAAAGTGGAAACATCAAAGCTGAATTCTCAGGGGCACTTCCTTTTCCAGCTTCTCTGCAGCCTTTAAAGGAGCATCTGGGATGGGGAACTCCGCCTGTGAGCCTTTTCAGGGCCTGCAAGTATTCTAGCTGTGGAGAGCAACCAAACAAAATGAGGAAACAGCAAAATCAAAGTTAATGCTTGTCTGTTATTTCAGTTCCATTAACTGTTAAATATGGCATTCAAAAACACAGCATCATGTTTGGAAACTATATATGGGTCAGGTTTTTCTCTTTTTGCAAGAATGTCTGAGTATATACAATGGATTTGGAAAATCACATTGCCATTTAAATGAGTTAAATAATAAAATAACCAATAATTACCCTAACCAAACAATTACAGAAGCAAAATCGTAAATGTTCTTGGGAGTTTTTGCAGCAAGGACTCTGAGATACCCGGGCGCACTCAGACGCGTACCAACACGTGGGGGCGGGCGCCTTGCGCGGCAAAGGCCCTGAACACCGGTCGCCCAGGGCAGAGCTGGCCAGGACGGCGCGAAGGCGGACGGTCGGTGGGGGGCCCCGGGGGGACGTCTCCCTTCGGCTTATAAAGGAGAACGCGGGGCCGCCGGGACCGAGGGGACCTTCCCGAGGCCATGGAGCCGCTGGGGGGGGGGGGGGGGCGCCGACTGGAACCCAGGGCCGCGAAAGGGGCAGGAGGGGCTGGCGAGGGCCAAGGTCGGGGGGCGCGCGGCAGGGCCAGGGAGGGGCTGCGGGGGCGGCCAAGGCCCGGGACACAAGCGCTTCCGCGCCCCAATGCTCGGGACTTCCGGCAGGCCAGAGCCGCGGGGGCGGGGACGAGGGTCGAGCGCTGGGGTCCCCCCGCCCCGGCCCCCCGGGCCAGCGCACTGACCTCGGCTTCCCGGCGGCCGCTCCGGGCCCCGCGCAGCCCAGCGCACTGCGCATGTCAGCGCGGCCCGCACGCGCGGCGGAGGCGGAGTCAGCCGGGCGCGCAAGCGCAGCAGGCGAGGTGGGCGGGGCTCCCCGGTGGGCAGCCACACGCGAGCACCAGCCAGAGGAGGGCAGGGAGAAAGGGTCTCTGCTAGAAAGCCGGGCAGGTGCGCGCAAACCTTGGCGCCAGGAACTGAAGCCTGAGTAAGGGAGGGAAAAGGTCACGGACCATGGCTCCACCTGGCCCAGGGCCCTCGGCTGCTCCCACGGGTCTGCACCCCAACCCCACTGACCCAAAAGGATGACGTCCCCGCCGGCCACCCCCACCAGCTCCCCTATCCACCCCGGCCCAGCGCCTTGCAAACGCTCTTCCCCAGGCCTGGAGCACCCTCAGCCACCCCACACCCCACAACGTCCCTGTCCCCCCATACCCCCAGATCCTATGTACAATGCTCACTCCTTAGGGAGACCTTCTGGCCTCTGACCCCCATCGGGAGCACCCCTCCCAGTGGCCATGGAACATTTCTCTGGAATTCTTTGGTTAGTGACTAGTCACGCGCTGTGCTGAAGCTCCCCAGGTAAGGCCTTGTCTGCTCCCTGATGTCCTGGTGTGACCCAGAATACAGCAGGTGCCCACTAAGTGCTCACCAAATAAGTGAATGAAGCTTACGGCTTCTTCCTGACCATGCCCACAACACTTAGATCTTTTCTAGGGCTTGGGTTCCCCCCCCCGGGACCAAACCTGCAGCTCACTTTCTATGATCCAGGGAAAATGCAGCCAGGACCGTGCCCCGCCCCCCTCAAAGGGTCTGCAGAGTTCACCAGAGGAGGGCCCAAGGAAGCTGGCCACTGCCCACCGCACCCATCTCTCTGGGGAGTCAGAAGGCCCGGGCCAGGATGCACTGTGCACCCACCAGAGGGTGGGGCCTCCTGCTGGGTGGGGGTGGGTGGGGGTGTGTGTGTCCCAGCTCCCCAGCCTGATAAGGTTCTCCAGGGTCCTAGGGCCAAGAGTACATCTTTGTTTTTCCTCTTGGCTGTTTCACCACTGCTCATCCACACAGACAGGGTTGCTCCATCTTGCGTGTCTGCCCCAAGGGGCTAGCTTAAGGACCCAGAGGGAAGGGCAGAACAGGCCCGCCCACTGCAGACGGGGGCCATCTCCTTTACCCCTGCAACATGGCATCATTACTCCCATTTTACTGATAAGGATATGGAGCCTGAGAAATGTTCAAAGCAAAACCACCACCCTTTTCCAGGGTTGTCAGCTCCACGGAACGGACTAACTCTACGTGTCCCGAGTTGCAGAGGGTCCCCATGCTGCATGCTTGGCAGACACCAAGGGTCAACCCTCAGTCCCAGGTGGCCACCCCAGCCCCCAGCAGCGCCAAAACCTTGCTGATCTGCTGACTTCAGCACTGGCCTTGTTGCAGTGCCCCAAAGGGGTTGCCATGGAAGGCAAGACAAAGAGATACGGGGGATGGGGGGAGGGTGGACATGTGGCTGACGGTGGCCTTTCACCCACCCCATTTCATTTTTCCAACCAGTTACCCACATCTTACAGCTGAGGTCACAGATTCAGACGGGGTGACCCGACTCTTAGGGCAGTGTTCCTTCCTAAGGCCCTCTATGTCCTATCCTGTCCTCCTCCAGGGCTGTCCCCGTCCCCTCCAGGACTGTATCCCATCCCCTGCAGGACTGTCCTCCGAACCCCTGAAGGGGAGACAGGAGTGTTGGCTAATTTATTTTTGCCACTTAAAATAGCTATGGGGAACGGAGGTGAGTGAAAAAGCACTGAGAAAGAGGCGTCCAAGGAAGGACCCCAAGGAGGTGAGGGGATGGCAAGCACAGGATCCCAGAGAGGGCTTGAGGGTGCAGCCAGTGTGGCTGGCGTGGACACAGCAGAGGGCAGAGAGGGCAGCCCGGCCTGGCCGGCATTCTAGAAGCAAGCACCGCCACCAAACCTGCTCCCCAGGCAACAGAGTCAGCTTTCAAAGCCAGGGCCCGGGCACCCCAAGATCATGGGGCCACTCTGAGTCATAAAGGGAAGAATAAACACATCTGAGCATGTAGATTGGGGGTGTCTGGTTGAGCAGCATGGCCATTTCCTGGCTTGCCAGCTCACAGGGAACTCAGTATTTGTGAGTCACGGGAAACCCTGCAGAGGTTTGGGTCAATACAGAACCCCGCTCACAGGTTTCGGGGTTCTGCTCACAGCACAGCCTCCCCACTTGGTCCGGCCACAGGGACATGGCCCACTTGGAAACAGTGGCTCTAGGGTGGGAACCGGGAGGGGGTGAGGCCTGATGGAGAACTGGCCGCTGGCAGGGAGCAGCAGGAAGGAAGTGGCCAGGGCAGGGCTGCCGGGATGGGGGGCTCCGGGCTCTCGGCCAGCCCCAACTCCTCCTTCCATTGGCCTCACAGGGACCCGCTCACTGCTAAACATGGGAAGGCAGCTGGTTGGGGGGTTGTGTCTCATCCCCGTATCCATCCCCTGCCCACAGGCGTGGCCAGGGCCCCCAGAGGCTCCTCAGACCCCTCGATGACGGGTGGGTATCAGGGACAGGAAGTCCACTGCAGGAGCCAGAACCCGGGAGTCTAAAGACACCACTTCCCAAGCCGTCCACTGAGTTCCTGGGAGACCACAAGGCAAGGATGCCCTGTGCACGGCCCTCTCCACGGGGCTCTCCAGGACCCTGCTGCACCTCCCTCTGTGGGGACCGGGATCTCCCTGACCTCCTTTCCCAGCCCCGAAGGTGAGCATCCCTGTCGGTCAGTGCCCAGCGCACCAAGCCACGGCCAGCGTTGGCAGAAGCCTGTACACTGAATCCCATCTGTGCCCAGGACACACACCACCTTAGGGACGGGGAGAAAGCACTTCTCAGCAAGGAGCCAGGCAGTCCCTCAGGGCTCGTTCCCAAGTTCACCGTGACTCCAGGGGTGGGAGGGACTGAGGGTGGAGTAAGGTCAGGGCCAGGGTGGACGGAGACGCTGTGCCAGGCTCAGGGGCTCCCAGCCGCAGGTGAGAGGTCTGCGGCCCAGCCAGTCGGGCTCCCAGAGCCATGCGCCCTGGCCTCGGAGGCTGAGCGGTAACCCGGACTCGACCCTCACCTGGCCGTGGCGAGGTGGTGGCCCCTTCCCTGCCAACGCGGCAGCAGAGGAGGCCTGCTCAAACCCAAGATTTAACTAAGGCCCAGGGTCGCATGATACATACCCCAAATGTCCCGGATACAGTAAAACAAACAAGACCACAATGATCTCTCCTTCTCCTCTTGAGATTTATAAATCAGGTTTGATGGTTGAAGCAAAGACTATACACCATTTCCTGACATGGTTCTCAAGGGACACAGAACAGTTAAGACACTTCTGTTCACAAGGGGGGTGGGTGGAGGTACTTAAGGAAGACGAGGTTTCTGTGCCTCAGCTGGACTGGTGAAATGTCACCACCAGTGGACGTAATAGCTAGAACACCCACCAAAAGCTTATACAAAGAGACAAATGTAAACGTAGTATAGAAACCAATGTGGTAAAATGCTGGAAGAGGGTATGCCTGGGTACCCGGGGCGGGACACTGATTACGTGCTTCAACTTGGCGGGCCTGGGCTGGGGGACCTGATCAGCCCCTGGGGAGGGTGGTGGGCACGGGCGACAGCGCCCTCCGCAGCCCCCCGGGCCTGGGAAAGTGAGGCCGGAGGCAGGCCCCGTTTCCTCACCCAAAATAACACTGTTAGGGGAGGCTTGCCGGAGGGAACCGCCTTTTCCCCACCCCCTTATCTTGCCCGGACACTCCCCGTTGCCAGTGCAACTCCCATTACCACCAGTGCGCATACATTGTTGCCAGACACCGTTACCGGAGCAACTCTCGCCCCTTTTCAATCAACCTCCGCGCCCTCTCAGAACCAATCCAAGCCTTTAACCTCTACAGCTACCCCGCCCTCTAAACGCCCGATATAAGCTTGTACTCTCCCCTAATAAACTCTCTCTTGGTTTCTTCACCCTAAAAAGAAACGTGTCCCGCCTGTTCCTTTCTCGCCGCCCTCCATACTTTGCACGCCACCCCGCCGGGGACCTGGCCAAGTCCCCCGCCTCGCCCTCGCCTCCGGGAAAGAGCCCCCGCCGCCGGTACCCTCCAAGCAATCCTGAGAGCCTAGGATTTAGCAACCGGCCGCCACCCCCCCCGACGAATCAACTGCGACCGCACCCGGCATGCTGGAGCTCTCAGTAGTGTTTTTGTATAGTTTTTGCAGCTGTCCTGTACGTTTGAAATCATTTCAAAACAAGGCATTTTTAAAGAAACCACTATACATAAATCAAAATGGGATTTTATAAAGGTGTAAGTCACCCACCAAAAGGCAGGAAAAAGAAATGAAAAACAGAGGGGACAAATAGAAAACAAAAATAAAATGGCAGACTTAGATCCTAACATATCAAATGACATGAAAGGTAAATGGTCAAAAACACCAGTTAAAAATTAAAACACAGAGATTGGCAGAGTGGATGAAAAAAACGATTCAACTATATGCTGTCTATAAACCACGCACTTACAATATAACAATATTAACAGGTTGAGAAGACATAGCAATCCTAAATGTGCATGCACCAAAGCACAGAGCTACAAAATCTGTGAAGCAAAATCTGAAAGAACTGAAAGGAGAAACAGACAAACCCAAGTATAGCTGGAGACTTCAACAGCCCTCTGTCAGCAACTGATAACTAGACAGAAAATCGGCAAGGCTGGTGAAGATCTCGACAATCCCATCAACCGACACATCTAACTGAGGGTTACGGAACACTCCAGCCAGCAACAGCAGAGCGCACATTCTATTCTAGCATCCAAGGAATGTTTATCAAGATAGACCATATCAAGGGCAATATAACAAGCCTCAACAAATTCAAAAGAGCTGAAATCAGAGTGTGTTCTCAGAGTACAATGGAATCAAACTAGAAATCAGTGACAGTGATAACAGGAAACTCTCCAAACACTTGGAAACTAAATCACTCACTACTAAATAATCCATGGGTCAAAGAGGAAGTCTCAAGGGAAATAAAAAATACATTGAGCAGAATGAAAATGAAAATACAACACATGAAAATCTGTGGGATGCATCTAAAGCAGTACTGAAAGGCAAATTTACTGCACTAAAAGAGCAATCTAAGTTCCTACCTTAAGAAACTAGAAAAAGAAGAGCAAAATAAACACAAAGGAAGCAAAATGAAGGAAATAATAAAGGTAGGAGTAAACGTCAGTGAAACTAGAAACAGAAAAATCATAGAGAAAATCAAAGAAACAAAAGTCCATCCATTTGAAAAGATCAGTAAAACTGGCAACCCCAAGCAAGACTGAAAAAGAAAGGCTTCAGAAGACACAAGTTACCAATATCTGAATGGAGCGGGGCTGTGGCCCCAGACCCTGCAGACATCAAAAAAATAGCAGGGGACCCCTACAAACAAGTCTGCACATGTGCATCTGACCACTCAGAAGAAACAGAGCAATTCCCCAAACAATACAAACTACCCAAACACACTGGAATAAAATCAATTATTTGGATATTCCTATATAGCTATTAAGGAAAATCAATTTGCAATCTTACAACTCTCAAAAACATTATTTCCAGGCCCAGATAGTTCACTGGAGAATACTAATAAATGTTTAAAGAAAAATTAACACCTATTCTACACAATCTCTTAGAGAAAAGAGGGAACACTTCCTAATTTATTCTATAAAGCCAGTAGTACCCTGATACCAGAACCAAAGAAAATACAAAGAGAATACTATGGACCAATCTCCCTCTTGAATATGGAGGGGAAAAATCCTTAGTGAAATAATTGACCCACATATAACAAGAATTATACACCATGACCAAGAGGCATTTATTCCCGAGATGGCAAGGCTAACTCCATATTCAAAAATCAATGAATGCAATCAGTCATATCGACATGATCTTATCAATCGATCCAGAAAAAGCATTTGAAAAAATTAAAAACCCGTTCCTGGTCAAGATTCTCAGAAAACTAGCAGTGGAGGGGCACTTCTCACCCCCAAGATCAGGCTTGCTAGCCCTGCCACCCCCTTACTTTTCAACATGGGCCGCGCGGCCGGGAGGAGGGCACAGAGCTGCTCCCAGCTGCAGACCCACGAGGGTCGACAGAGAGGGTCCTGAGGAATCTCATGACAGAAGCTCTCCAAGCTTGGAGGGGCTCCAGAGCATTATTCTCAGCAATAAAAAGCCATTCGCAAAAGGTCACATTCCTACAACTCCATTCATCCGGCATCCTCATGACAGCGTGAGAGCCGGGGAGGGGCTGGCAGAGGCCGGCTGGGGGGCAGGGGCCGGGGGCTGGCAGAGGCTGAGTCGGGGCTGGGGACCGGGGGCTGGCAGAGGCCAGCTGGGGGGTGGGGGGCTGGCAGAGGCCGGCTGGGGGCTGGGGGCTGGGGGCTGGCAGAGGCCGGCTGGGGGCGGGGGCTGGGGGCTGGCAGAGGCTGACTAGGGGCTGGGAGCCGGGGGCTGGGGGCTGACAGAGGCCCGCTGGGGGCTGGGGGCCGGGGGCCGGGGGCTGGCAGAGGCCAGCTGGGGGGGCGGGGGTTGGCAGAGGCCGGCTGGGGGCCGGGGGCTGGCAGAGGCTGACTAGGGGCTGGGGGCCGGGGGCTGACAGAGGCCCGCTGGGGGCCGGGGGCCAGCAGGCCACGACCACGCGGGGCGGAGGAATCCACACCTGGACTGGGAGGGCCACGCACGGCTTCACACGCGCTGCACCGTGTAGGCTCTGAGTTCTGATCTGAGGAAAGCCGGGGAAGGGTACCAGGGGCCTCTCTGTACTATTTTTGCACGCTCCTGAGATTCTAAAATTATTTCAAAATGAAAAGTCCCCCCAAAAGGTAAGGGAACCCCCCAACAGGGTGAACTGGCTGGCCCGGCACACAGGCCCTGGCCCCCGCCTGCCCACATCCACGCCGACAGCCCCACTCCCAGGCAGGGGGAGGAGGCCCTGATGGCCCCGGCCTGGCGAGAGCCCCCAGTCTGGTCCTGGACGAACCCCCAGCCCAGCTCCTCCCTGCTCTGGCCCGAGGCCCCCATCTCTGTGCGGGACAGCATTTCCACAGGTTGTTCTGGGTCAGGAAAATGAAAGCCCTGACCCATTTCCCGAGAGGCCTCACACCAGGACACTGTTTCCTCAGGGAGTGAGGCCATCCAGGTATTGTCCTGCCTGGCCGCCTGCCACTCCTGGTGGCAGACAGCTCGGCCCCACCTCGCTGACTTGGTTCCCCCACCGTGGCCACTGTGCCCACCCACTCCAGAGCTCCTTGGCAAAAGACAACAGCCTAAGGTTCAGTGGCCAGGGCAGCTGGCAGGGCCGTGGGTGAGGTGCTGAAGCTCCAGGTGTCCACTGTGGGTTGACCCCCAAATGTCAGCTGATGGCTCTCCTGCCACCACCCCCGTGCCACTCCCACTCCCTGCATGCTATTTTTAATTTTGATGAAATGTTTGGAAACAGAAAAAATAAACTCCCAGAAGAAAGCTTCTAGCTCCTGCAGGTATTTGCCACCTCCCCCCAGCCGTGCCCTTTGTGCCAACCCACGCAGACTCTCGGTGAAGACAGCAGCACTGAGGGTGGGCGCTGACCAACAGACAGGCCTCGACACCAGGCCAGGACCCGGAGGGCCCCACGCCACCATCCGAGCTCATCTTGCCAACCTACCAGTGAGGCAGTGAAACACTGAGCTTTACAGGGAATCAGAGGGAAAACGCTGTCTTCTGCTGGAACCAGGGGAAGCGAGACCCGGCATGTCTGGTTCCTACCGGGTGCTGGGCACTGCACCCCGTCAGCGCCCAGTGGATCCCTGAGGCCTCTGGGAGTCGAGCAACAACGGCAGCTGCGTGGCATTCAGTTCAGCCAACTTTTCTGCCACATTTACAGCTAACTACTCACAATCCAGCTTCCAGAAAATGAACCCACGAAGGTTCTCTCTCTTCCCAGGCCACGTCTACCTTCTCGTGGCCATGCTCTGACCTGCTGCTGTCGGACTTCCCAGGAAGCCCAGGCGCTGCAGGAACGGCCCGCAGGGCTGCAGAGGCGGCTATGCTCCAGCAGGGTGCAGGCTGCCTCCCGAGGGCACCCCCAGCTTCTCCACACCAGGGAACTGGGGTACAGGACTGGCCACAGCCCCCCATCTCCAACGCGGGCTCCCCCGCCCGCGAGCTGTGCAAGCCTGGGAGAGTCGGCTGTCTCAGGTGCCCCGTCCCCCAACTTCCCCAGGGAGCTGTTCAGTGTTGAGGGGATGCTGCACACCCCAGCGGGCCTGACCTCCCTAAAGGGTACCCGGAGCCTCCAGGAACTCTGTGGACCAGCAGTGACTCCCGGAGCCCATGCGGGAGGAAGGGCTGCCGGACGCCCTCCCTGGGTCCTACCTGCTGGGAGGGGCCCGCGAGCACCTCCACCCACAATGCTGACTCACCTGCAGCCCCCGGAGCACCCCGAGAGCAGCCAGGGCCTGCGAGGGCAGCAATGCTGCTGCCCGGCCAGGCTGCTTCTGTGGGATGAACCACAGGGCCTTAATAGCTGTGGCCGTAATGACTCTTCAGGGTAAGGTGACCTGTGGTTAGCCCAACAACTGGCCAAGGCCATCCGACAGCTTTCAAGGCGGAGGGGGCAGGAAAGCACCCAGCCCCTGCCCACGTGCTCCCAGCCCGTGCTCCCAGGCTCGGTGAGGAGCTGGCCCCAGCGTCCTGGTTGGCGCACCTGGCCTTCCACTGCGCGGCCCCTCGCTCGCACCTGAGAGGCAGGGGTGGGTTCACACGGGGTCTGGGTCAGCTCCCAGCCAGGGCGGCAGGGCGGCCACCGCGCGGGCAGGACGGTGACTGGAGGGCAGTGGGCAGCCTTGGGTGGCATCTTCATGGGGCCTCGGCTGAGTGGGATGCAGGAGCCCCCCTAAGAGTGTGCTAACAGGAGGCTGGTGTTCCCAGGGTGCTTCTGGCACCCCGCGGCCTCCTGCTGCTGCCCACTGCCCACGGGGCTGTCCCCGGAGCCGGGTCTGCTTGGGGAGAGGCGAGGGTCTCCCCTGGCGGCGGCGCTGGGGAGGGCAGGCTGGGCGGGGCGGGCATATCTCCTTTTAGCACCTGCCTGCCAGAAGGCCACCGCAGGCCCCCAGCAGCTCTGGGTGGGGCCAGAATTCCCAGGCCTGGGAAGCAGCATGCGGCCGAGCAGGCAGGAGGGGTGCACAGAGGAGCTGGGGTCTGAGCACAGCTGGGCACAGGCCTGGGACCGTCTCCCCGGGCACCCACTGTGCGCCAACGCCAGCCCGCCACCCAGCAGGCACCCTCCTGTCCATGCTCATGAGTCTGCCCCCGGCCGGTGGGCCTCAGCGGGAACTGGGTCACAGCAGACCCCAAGGCATGGTCGCTGGTCTCTGGGGCACAACTCAGAGCAGGACTGAGAAGACAAGACACATCCCCAGGCAGCCAGGGGTCCAGGAGGCGGGTGGCACCTGCTTCCCCACAGGGCTGGCGGCTGGGCGGGCATGGGGGGCAAGCCTGGGCACTTCTCGGGCCACTGACTGTCCTGTCTGCGGGGACAGGAAAGATCCCTTGGAAAGGAGGACTGCAGAGGGTGCAGGGAAGAGGACAGGGGCAACACGCCACCCACGCTCTGGAGACGGCACTGAGCACACGCGGCCTTCCAACCTCTGCTGGCTTCTCTGGAGCAGAGCCCGAGGCCCTCCAGGCCCAACGGTCCCTCACTGAAGCCCACTGCGACGGCCAGATCAGGTCAGAATGACACACAACCTTTGCATTTTCAACCACACTCACAGGAACTAGTACATTAATTTAAAAGCATTCTCTTCACTGAACTCGAAGGTAAGACCACTGACATCATCCAGTCGAGAAGCAGAAGGAGGAAAGGTGAGGAGGAGTGAACAGAGCCCAAGGGACCTGTGGGACAGCATCAGGCAAACCAGAAGAAGAGAGAATACTCAAGGAAGTAATGGCTGACAACTTCCCAAATTTAAGGAAAGACACGAATAGACACATCCAAGATGCTCAATGAACTCCAAACAGGATGACCCCAATAGACCCACACTGCACCACATTATTATTAAGCTGCTGAATGACACAGATGAAACCAGAATTCTGAAAGCTGCAAGAGAAGCAGCATGTCACGTACAAGGAGCCTCAGTGAGACTGAAGGCAGATTTCCCACCAGAAACCATGGAGGCAAGAAGGCAGTGGGAGGACATATTTAAAGTGCTGAAAAACTGACAAGCAAGAAGTCGATACATGGAAAACCTCTTTCAGAAATACGCGACAGATGAAGACATTCCAGATAAACAAAAGCTGAGGGACTTTGTCACCACTAGACTGGCCCTACAAGAAATGTTAAAGGGAGCTTTGCAGTTGAAAGGAAAGGACACTAGTCAACAGACTGAAACTGTATGAAGATATAAGGCCTCCAGTAAACACAACGACATGAGTAAGTATAAACCCCAGTACTATCGTATTCTTCATTTGTAACTCCACTTTTTACTTCCTACAGGATGAAGAAAACAAATGCATAAATGTAGTTAGTCAGTGGTTTTGGACTCACAATATATAAACATGCAATTTGTGATAAGAATTATATGGGGGGGGTATCTAGGGTATTGTTACAGATTTAGGATGTTAAATTTAAGCCCCATGGTAACCACAGAGAAAATATCAGAATAGGCAACTCATAGAGACAGAAAGTAGAGCACAGGTTACCAGGGGGGAGGGCAGGGGCAATGGGGAGTTAATGCAAAATGGGTGGAGGGTTTCTGTTTGGGGTGAAGGGAAAGTTCTAGTAATGGATGATGGGGGGGGGGCAGTGCAACACCTTAAATGTGATCAGTTCCACTGAATGGTGTGCTCCGTGGGGGTTGAGATGGGAAGGTTTATGTTGTATTTATACTTCCACAATTAATAAAAAAATAAGAGAAACTAAAGAGATAACGACAATTAAATGCAACAGACAATCCTGGATGGAATCTAAGAATGGAGGAGAAAAAGCTCAAAAGGACATTACTGGGACATAACAGCAGTTGGAATACAGAATATAAGCTTTATGTCGATGCTCGGTTTCTTGACCTTGGCCGCACTGAATGTGACTGCATCAGTGAATATCCTTGCTCGGAGGAAATGCACAGGGAAGCATTGTGTTCAAGGAGCATGGTGCATGCAGCCTGTTCTCAAACATCAGAAGATGGATGGATGACGGACAGTGATACGGCGACGGTGACAAAATGTTAAAATTGGTGCCTCTGGGTTCTGGGGCTGTGGTGGATGTGCTCAAATTCTCTGGATAAGGTCTGTATTAGTTTTGCACCTGTCCTGTAAGGTTGAAATTATTTCAAAATACAAAAAATGAAAAAAAAACAAAACAAAACACACATTCTCTGTCCCCGGGCAACACGTTGCACAGATCAAACTTGCAACGTAAGAGCGTAATCACCAAAGGCAGTCACCCCCCAAGAGGACAGCCCGCCTACCCTTCAGCCAGGGCAGCAGGATGCAAGCACGCCATCCCCTGCCCCCAAGGTAAGGCTGAGCACAAGTGGACTGCGGGCCAGCCGGGCCCTTCTCAGCAGCCACTCTGGGGTAACCGAGGCACCGCCAAGCCCCAGGAATGCAGCCGGTGAGGGGACGGGAGATGTGAGGCCGTTACGGCCTGCAGAGGTAGCTCCTTACTCGGCAGAGAGCTGAGCTGGGTCTTCTGTCTCGCTGCAGAGTGCAATGTGCAACTGGGAGCCAGTAGCGTGGCGGCAGCATGCATGGGTCTACGAGGCACAGCCCTGGGGCTCAGGGGCTTACGACTTCTCACCAGCAACACAGGGCAGGCCAACCCCGTGCCGCTGTCAAGACTCAACACTAGCCTGTTGTGCAGATGGAAACCAGCGTCAGGGCCAGCTTCACACACTGCCCACACCGTGGCCGTTGGACACGGGAGCCCACTGTGCCCCCAGTCACCTGTATCCCGCTGGCCACGACAGCCGGGGCACTGGCAGCAACCTCTGCAGCACATTTACCTTCCCCAGCCACACCATGCTGTTGCGGCTTGAGGTGGGCGGGCACCCTTCGAGGACCTCCCTAGCACACAGAGACGTGGCCACTTCCCTGGCCATGGGCCTCCCCAGAGGAGGAAGTTATTCTCTGCCAACCCTGAGAGCCATGCAGTGTGGAGGGAGCTGGACTTCTGGTGTCCTCCAATGACATGTGGCAGCTCTCCCTGGTGAGCAGCAGTGCACCTGGGGGAGACCTGTCCACTGGCATTCCAGGGCAGGGCCCAGGAGCTCTGCGAAGGAGAGACCAGCACTTATCCACGCCAAGGCTGTAAGGAGGGTCTGACTCCCCGAGGCCAGGTCCACCAAGCCAGAGCTCCCCTGGGTTCACACCCACCACGCATCACAAGCCACTGGGGCCTCGATCAAATCTAGTCAAGATAACACCGCGTTTCACTGATGCTGCACGCACGCTTCACGTTCTAACATATCTAAAATCAGGCGCTTCTCACAGCTGGTAACGGTTAGAGTCCAGCGGGCCTTCGGGTGCTTAGCTGCACTAGTGGTGTCTTCAGTGGACAGGATATGGGAGTCGGAGCTGCGCCCCCCAGCCCTCAGCTGATTGCCTGGTCCTCACTGCCACAGAAACCTGCTGTTGGGGCAGAGAAGTGGTTTGGGGTTCCTGTGCAAGGTGGGGGCTGAGCTCCAGGGGTGGACAGACACCCTGAAGGACAGTGCACTGCCTGCCCTCCGGCAAGAGAGGGGACCTGGTCCTTGAGCTGACTCCCACCCCCACCCCCGGTGCCGGGACCCTGCCAAGTGGGCAGCCCCCCGGGGTGCCTTTAGGGTGACCCCGACTCCAGGCGCCGCACGGGTCAGCCCCCACCACTTGGCAGAGCAGCATCGCACCAGGCAACCTTGCACTTGGGATTTCAGAAACATGTTCTTGGATCCAGAACCAGCACATGCTGCCGGGGGTGCCGGATCCCCAGATAGGCCCGGGCGTAGCTCAATGCTCTTGTTCTTTTAACTTTCCCAGCGTTTAATCACAAGGAGGCCACGCTGTCAATCTGGCTGCAAACAAGTCACTGTCTCTTCAAGTGGCTTCCTTGGGCTGGCTCACTTTATGAAGAAATCCTTAAACCAGGAAGCGTGGGGATAGGGGATGTGGAAACGGCCACAGATGGGGGACAGAAGGGAGAGCAGGTGTACCCGGAGGGAGCAGACTGCAGGGCCCCTTCCCCTGGCGTAGGAGGGCTGAACCCTGCAGGTTAGAGCCGCTGTGACTCAGCAAACAGGCCTCAGGAAGTGACCGGCAGGGAGCGTCCCCAGCTGGCTCCTGGGGGGAGCCCCGGTGCAGATCCCAGCCTGAAGGCATCCCGTTATGTAACCCCAGAGCCCCCACCTGTGCCCCTGGACTCCCGACCTGCTGGGCAGCTGAGAGGGCGGGGCGGCCGTGTGTCCACAGGCCGGGCAGGCAGTCACGTGCCCAGAGGCCGGGGTCATCCTGTCTGCAGAGCCCAGCAGCCGCAAGCCGGTGAGTGGGGCCAGGCTCAGAGGGGAGCCCCAGGGGATGGGGGGCCCACGCTGGGCACCCCCAGTGTCCCGAGCTCTGGTGCTGCCCCCTGCATGGGGCACTCAGCTGGGACGGGGGCTGGCAGGCAGCCAGGGGGCGGCCGCAGTGACCCGTGGACACGCACTGGCCTCGGCCACTCTGGGAGTCCTGGTGACTGCCCCGGCCACGATGAAAATGTTTTAATGAGTTCTGAAACTTCAAGCCAGGGGAGATCAGCCTATTGTTGGTTGTCCTGGCCAGCAAATGGGAAAAGAAAACCCCTGCAGCATGGAAAAGCTCCTTAAGAGCTCAGAAGGAAAGCAAAGCCCTTCAGCCTCCAAATACCCATCACGCCACGGAGGTGCGGCCTTTGTCTGCCCGGCCTCTGCCAAGGAAAGCCCACCTGTGGGGAGGGCCCGGCGGAGAGAACCTTAGAAACGCCGGTACTTGCTTCTGGGGTCACCTTTCCTGCCCCCTCCCCTCTGGCTGAGACCTCCCCTCCGCCCTGAAGCAGCCCTGGGCCCCACTGAGCAGGACCCCCACCCCCTCCTCGGGAGCTTTGGCATCTGGCAGAGGACACCACAGTGGCAGCAAACAGCTGTTTATGCTTAACCTGGGTGAGCAGCAGTGTTATCACTCGATGGGGGACCTTCTGCGGGGGAAACCAGGTGCAGGGCCTCCCCACCCGGGCCCTGCAGAGTGCCCCGGAGAGCTGCCAAGCCAGACCCCGGCTGAGGGAAGCCTGTGGAGACAGCTGCTTCCAGGGGTGACGGCTCTGGTGTGCTGAGGGCTCGCTCTGGGCCATTCCACGGACAGGAAACCGGGGCCAGCGGGAGCAGCCCGCCGGGGAGCACAGCTAGGGGCTACAGGGGAGTGGGGGGCGGGACGTGAGGACCAAAGCCAGTGGGCGTCCCTGGGACTCCTGAGCACCTGGTGGGGTGGGAGTAAAAACCGAGTGTACCTGCTTTATAACGGACGAATACTCTGTGACATGCCCACAAAGACGCTGGCCGGGAGACACGCTGTGGGAGCCACACTCACCGCCCAGCCCCGGGGCTGTCAGGTGGAACCTGGACGGTAACTGACCACCTGGCCCACTAGCGACCCACTAGTGACCTCTGGACAACACACCTCAGGGACCTGGAAGGCACGCTTCAGTTTTAAAAAATGCCTTTGCGTGCGTGTGTGTGTACATATGTGTGCATGTGTGCACATCTGTGTGTATGTGTGTATACTGTGTCCGAGGACCTGACAATCGCGGTACATGGTTCTCCGTGGTTCCTGCTTACTGTCCCAGCCGGCAGCAAATTGGAGCCCTCCGGGCTCGGGCCGGGAGTTCGTGAACCAGCTCCTGTGACTGGTGGCACCGGCTGCACCCGGCTGCACAGCCTCCGAGGCCCGGGCCGTGAGCCAGCAGTCAGGTGGGAGCACGGGGGGCCCCGGCCTGCAGAGTGAAAAGGTGGCTTTCCCTCTAAAAGGGGCCGAAGGAGCAGCTGCCCAGGGCCGGTCCCTCGGGGTGGGTCATGCACTCAGGGCAGAGGGAGACGAGGTGAGTGGGGGCTGCACCCAGAGGGCCAGCCTGTGGCCCCCAGCCCCCACATACACCGAAGCCTGAGTTTTCCATTTTTATTTAGAACCAAGGCAGGCGCAGGGAAGCAACCGTTGCACTAGGCCACACGTGCAAAGTGGGAAACCCTGCCGGTGCCTCCCAGGAAGGAACCACCACCGCGTAAGATCTCACAGTCCCAGGCTTCCCTGCAGGTGGGAACATACCTCGTTAAAGGCCAGGGGGTCGGGGGTCATGGCCCCGACGGGGCGCCAGGCTGGCCCGGAGTCTGAGATGGGGGCCTTGGGTTTCCTAGGAGTTGTTTTTATGGCTTCCCCCTGGTCTCGTGTACCCAAAGGGGCATTCAGCTTCAAACCAAGTCAGAGAGCAAAAGAGCCCCACAGCAAAGGAACGCATGTCACAGCTCCTTCCTGAGAAGCAAAGCCCAGGCCCAGTGCTGGTGCCTGCTCCCCAGCCAAGCCCCGAAGGTCCCGGCTCAGCCCAGCAGAGCCCTCCTGGAGCCAGGAGGTTTGCTCTTGGACATGAGAAGACTCAAAAACACAGGGAGGAACCAGCCAAGAGGGGCGGCCCCAGGTCAGGGTCAGACGTCCTCTGCTCTCCCCAAGGGGCACACCCCATGGGGACCTGCAGGTTAGGGGAGGAATATTCTTGGGGTTCCTCCTTTAAAGCTGCTCCCACTTCACCAGGCCCCAAGTGCAGGCCCATGGCCCCCAATGGCCCCGACCTGCCCCGTGGAGTGACTTGACGGAAACCCCTGCCCCGAGGGGGCCGTGGGAGACGCAGACCCCAGAGGGGCTCCTGGGAGAAAATGCCCCCCGCCCCGAGCCTGAGTCCTCACAACTGTCCCCTCTGATGCGAGGGCTGCCACCCCCAGGCCTTGCTGGAGGGTGCCAGAGAGAGGCGGTAGGCAGTGGACCCAGCGCGAGCACCGTGGGCGCACGATGGGGTTGGTGTGTGTGTCACCGGCGCCTGAGTGCACAGACCTGAACGTGGGCCACGAAGCTCCTTCCGCCGACCACCGCCTGCCCCTTGCGATGGCCTTGGAAGGCGCCGGCCCCTCCTCTCGGACACTGGTGGCCTCGGCACAGGCGCCTCGGCTCTGGGAGATGGGCGTTTGCTTCTCCCACATTTGGCTGACTTTCCCCTTGTGCCGAAAGCAGGAGGTCCATCGGGCCAATCCTGTTTTGAGCATCTGGTCTCCCCGAAGACGGAGGACGCCTCTGAGGCTGCGCTCAGGCGAGAAGGCACGCAGCCGCCCGCCCCGCGCCGCTTCAGGCGCTGCTGCCTCCGGACAACTCCGCGGCTGGGACGGAGACGCCCTCCGCTGCCTGAGTGCCCCAGCAGGGCGGGAGCGGGGCGCCCGTGCTGACCAGGCCCTGACCTCGGCCGCGCTCAGGAAACCGCGCCAAGGGCCCCTCTTGGGTGGGAGAGCGCCTACTCAGGGCCCCAGGAAGAGGCAGTGCTCCGAGGTGACCTCTCAGACGCGACTCTCAGATGTAGGGGGTCTTCTTCCGAGAGCAGGTCCCCCCCCAGGCTCCGTCCACACCCCCACGCTCAGGTCACGCCGGCTCACGCATGCCCAAGCCGCAGCAGCAGCTGCCGCCACACTCGCCCACAAGCCCCGCAGGGTCCCCCGCCACGCCCGGCACCTGCCAGCGGCTGAGGGCAGGCAGGGAGAGGGTCGGGGCCCGCGTCAGGCCGAAGCACCGTGGCGCTCCCGGGTGGCCTGTGGCCGGGGTGGGTTTCTGGCAGCCAGCCTGGTCCAAAGGGCAGGGAGAGGGGGTTTTAGAAACTCAGGGGAGACTCCGGAGCATGGCGGAGTCAACAGCTTGGGCCCACGGGATTCTCAGGGGCACTGGAAGGCTTGCAATGGCCGCGGCACAGCCGGGCCCACCCTGCAGGCCGCCATTCTGCAGGGGCCAAGGCAGCAGTCCCCTCCCAGCACACGCCGCTTGTGTGACCCTGGGGCCACCACCTGTGCAGGTGACAACCACCTGGGCACAGCTCACCAGGTGCCCGCCCAGCTGCCAACAGCCCCACCCAGGGGCGTGACCTGTGGATCCCACTATCCAGGAAAGAGGCCAGGACTAGGGTTGGCTGTGGAAGCTTCCTGAGAGCACATTGGGTAGTCACCCACCCCTCCAATTCCTTTCAGAAACCTCCTGAGGGAGACTAAACGCAGCCATTAAGAAAGTGCAGGACCGAGAACGTCCCAGCCATACAAGGCTGCCCTGGACGCACAGTTCTGGTGACATCCTCAGCCCCCACGCACAGGGGGCACCCCATCCTCCAGGCAGCAGGCCCTGTGGCCTCCACACCTCCGGGAGCCTCTCAGGCTCGCTCTGACCTCCTGTCCCTTCTCGTCCCTGCAGGACGCCACGTGAGGGCAGAGCGGGCCCGGCCGCCATGTGGGTCTGCGACCCCTCCAACGGCACGGGGCAGCCCCTCTGCCCAGATGCCCCCCTTGTGCTGTCCACCCTCTCCCTGCTCTACCTGCTGCTTGGCCTGCCCATCGGCCTCGGGTGCAATGCGCTGCTGGTCCTCGCCAACCTGTGTGCGTCCAGCGCCATGACCATGCCTGACGTCTATTTTGTGAACATGGCCATCGCGGGCCTCGTCATCAGCGCACTGGCTCCAGCGCAGCTGCTGGGGCTGGCGGGCTGGGGCTGGGCCCTGTGGAGCCCGAGCAGTGAGGCTGGCCTGGCGCTGCTGGCCCTCTTCAACGTGTCCTCGCTGGTGACCATGTACTGTGCGGCCCTGCTCAGCCTGGACTACTACATTGCACGGGCGCTGCCGCGCGCCCCCACAGCCAGTGTGCACAACGCCAGGCATGTGTGCGGCTTCGTCTGGGGCAGCGCACTGCTCACCAGCTTCTCCTCTCTGCTCTTCCACATCTGCAGCCGCGTGTCCTCGAGTGCCTCTGAGTGCGCTGAGCTGCAGAGCGCACAGGCTGCTGACGCCATCATGGTGCTCATTGGCTATGCTGTGCCCGCCGTGGCTGTGCTCTACGCACTCATGCGCATCCTGCGCCTGCAGAGAGAGGCCATGACACTGGACGGCGATGTGGACAGGCTGGACCCGTCGGCGCACAATCTCCTGATGGCCACGCTGGGCACGCAGTTCGGGCTGTGGACACCGTACTACCTGGGCCTGATGGGGCACGTGCTCCTGGCCTGGCAGGGGAGGCCCCTGGATGGGCGCTCCCTGGGGGCCCTGCAGCTTGCACGGGGCCTGTCCCAGCTCCTGGCCTTCTGCAGCGGCTTCGTGCTGCCACTCCTCTACCGCTCCTTCAATGAGAGCTTCCCCGGCAAAGTGCGGAGGCTGAGGAAACAGCTGGGGTGCAGGCCCCGGCACAGCCCCCAGGACCAGGGTGGGGTGCAGCAGGTGGTGACGTAGCCAGCCCCTGGGGCTCGCGCGCCCTTGGCCCTGACAGGACGGCCACTGCAGGCTGCAGCTGGTGGACAGCAGACAGCCCCGGGACACGAGGACAGAGGGGGCTGCAGGAGTCGGTGTGGACACAGCACGGCATTCCGCAGACGCTCTGCTGCTTTCTCCCCTGGGAAGAGAAGCTCCAACCAGGAGTGCTGGGGCGTCACTCTCGGAAGTCTGGAGAGGCCCCTGCGGGCGCCGCGCTCTCGGTCCTGTCCTCCCCACAGCATCTTGCTCCCCACACCTCCCCCTTTTCTTTTAACACAGAGATGATTGATAGGGAAAAATGAAGGAAACAGCAGAGAAGCGTGCAGATGGGCCACCAGGGCCCCTGACCCCACCCACAGCACGGGCTAAAGAGCCACGTCGGCTGCACCCACTCGAAACGGGCTTCGGTCACACACAGAGGGGTCACGGAAGTGGGTCCACGGGAAAGGGGCCTTCCGGCTGCTCCTCGGCAATGGCACCGGCCCCTCCATCCCCTCAGCCCACAGCAGCGGGTTCCCTTGCCTGGGGAGCGTCTGCCTCCAAAATCAACTCCCCAACATGGGCGCAAAATTAGAGGAAGAGAGCGTGCTGCCAGGGCTTCAAGCCTGGTGTGAGAACTGCCGGCCCAGGAGAGCTGGTGGACTCCGGCGACTGAGGACACCGGGGACGGCCCCCCACATGGACTGGGCACCCCCGTTCACCCTGCAGGGCCACCCAGCCCTGGCTGCTCTGGCCGTGTCACTGTCAGCCGTGCTGGGAACACAGGTGAGGCGCACCCAGAACCGGGGCCTCACCGTCCCCCTCCACACTGGGTCCCACTCGTGGTCCCCCCCCCAGGGTCCGGCCAGAACAGGATGCGCAGCCTGAGTTCCCTGCAATATCTTATGATGTACAACACGCATCCCCGCAAAGGAACGACGTGGCCGAGTCAGCCTGTGCGAAGAAGCAGAACCTCTGCCAGATGCCGTGTCCCTGCTGCCACCTCCACCCTGCCGGCCACGAGCCCTGGGGCACGCTCCAGAGGCTGAACCGGCTTGGGGTTTCTGGGCACTTCTGGCCATGAAACGCTGTGTGCTAAAGGCAGAGCCACCTCATTAGCAGCTCCGGGATCTTCAGATTGTGCCATGATTTCTTTTCCAATCTGCAAAGCCTCGGGCCTGGCTTTTCCTCTCACTTCTCCAGTTCCGGCACATGGAGTGTGACCAGAAGTGACCGTGGGGTGAGATGCTTGGGGCTCCCACCTCGTGACCTCTGCACACACTGTCTGCCGGGGGAATGATGGCTGCAATCCCCCAGACCCCGGCCAGCCAGAGCGAGCCGCGGGCTGTGGAGGCCCCCAGCTCTTTAATTCTCCCCTCGGGCGTGCAGCCCTAAGAACCCAGGTCAACACGCAGGAAACCCTTACGGCCACAGGGGTGTGGGGATGGGGCTGGCCTCTACGGTTCTCGTCTAAAATAAAAGCCCCTTTTCCTGCTGATACTGCCCACCCCTTTGCTCCAGGACAGAGAGGCCCAGGAGAGGGGCCGGCTCCCAAAGGCACAGGGTGGGCAGATGCCAGGGCCCCTGCCACAGCCTTTGGGACCTCGGGGCAAACTGGTCCTGCCCGGAGCACTTTCCTCCTCAGCAGCTCCGTCTGCAACCATCTGAGCTCTGTCCAACTCGGGGACCCGGGAGGACCCAAAGAGGGGCAGTGGGGCCCTCACCAGATCTCTGGGTCCAGAGACTGACACGCAATTTGCTGTCAGCAGGAACCCCAGCTGCGGCCCCCTCCCTCTGGCCGCCACCTCTGGTGGCCGTGGGGCTGCAGAGCGGCCGCCCAGGAGAGGCCGCGCCCCACAGGGCCCACTCCTCCACCTGGCACGGAGACCCCTGGCCCTGGGCCCCTCCACAGCCCGCACTCCAGCCTTCTCCGGACCTGACTTCCCAGCAGGCTGAGTGGCCTGCCCTTCACTCCAGCTTTGCCCGCTTGTATTCCTGCTTCCCATGTGAGCTGCCAAAAACTGGGAAGAATTTTGAGCTCTTCAGAGAAGAATGAGAAGCTATTTGGGAAAAGCCAAGGTAAAGTGTGAGACTGATCCTGTATTTCTTGAAATGAGTTTCAAGGCACCAGGACACAAGCTTTTCAATGTTTTAGGTCCCAAGGTCATCAATTTTGCTAGCAAAACTCCCTGACTATTACAGTTTAAGAAATAAATTATCTTAGTTTTGTTTATTCACAAAAACTCATCTGCCTTGCCATGCTTCATTATTTAAGTTTCCAGTAAGCAAGATTAATCTTGGCTTACCTCACGGATGTTATAAAATTCAGTGCAGAGGGGCCTAAGAAAACTATTGCTAACTGTGGCTGATATATCAAGAAAACAAACAATTGTATTAACATTTACACTGTTAAATCATGTGTCAAGTTCTTGAAATTTAAAATCAATTGGCAAAACTGTCAATTCCGAACCTGTTTACCCAGTTCTGTCTATGAGGAAGAGAAAATCTTATGGGAAAGAAATTACACATTTGAAGACTGTCCATTTATTAAGTTATCTGATAGTTATTACCCAATTTCTGAATTCTTAAAACGTGCGTTTCTAGGAGCATGTGGCGTACATTACAAAACCAGCAGAGACGCCACGATCAGCAGAATGGCCGGTAGGAGCCACGCATTTGTCAGTTCCTCCTCCGCAGCTCCTCAACCGAGATGCAGCAAGGTAGCAAACCCAAGGGTCTCGCACGCCTGAGGGTCTCACACACCGGAGTCTTGCACACCTGTCTCGCACACCCAATCCTCACACTCCAGAGTCTCGCGTGCCTGAGTCACATGCCCAAAGGTCTTGCATGCCCGAGAGTCTCGCACACCTGAGTCTTGCAAGCCTGTCTCACACGCCCAATTCTCACACCTGAGAGCCTTGCATACCAATGTCACCAGACGCCACAAAGGGCCAGCAGAACAGGCTTGACAACTCACAAACTTCTTCCCGGAAAATAAAACCACGGGCCGACCAGACCGCTGGGCGTTCCCAGCCCTGAGAAGAGACTGGGGTGTCCTGGCACGAGTGGCTCTCTCTGCTGCCCCCATGCATGGCCTGCGTGGCCCACGGCCAACACGGAGCTGCACATGCAGTGCACAGGCACAACCAAGAGCTGAGCAATCCCAGGGGCTGCCTAGGAAACGCTGCACATCAACAAGGGAAGTGCAGGAGAGAGGAGGAGTGCGTGGACGCCACACCATCTGGAGAAAGCATTGTCGGGAGGCTGTGGTACCCGTGACCTTTCTCCAGACACAAGACAAGGCCAGGAGCCCATGCGGCATCAGCGCAGAGGCTCGGTCAGTTCTTGTGCTGCTCACAGAACCGTCTGATGGCCAGAAAAGTGCCTGCCGCCGGCTTCACTGTGGCTGACCCCAGGCCCCCCAGGCCTCTGCCCACCTCCCTGCCCCCATGAGGAGCCCCAGGTGGGATGGAACCTCCCCAGGTGCAGGTCCCGCCCAGAGCTGACGGTGGTGCGTCCTGCACTGGGCAGCTCCAGCTGCTGGTGCCGGCTCTGTCTCGGGACCCCATGAGGACTCGGCCAGTAGCCACCCCAGGAGCAGCAGCGAGCAGCCGAGTGCTGGGCCAAGCACACGCAACCCCAGGCCTCCAGGCAGGCAGACGCGATGCTGTCACCCTGTGAGTGAGAAAGCTCAGCCACCTGCAGGACCGCTCGCTCCAGCGCTCCCCAAACAGCAGGGGCTCCTGGCTTTCAGAGGGGCCGACTCTGCAAACGGGAGGGTCTGGAGAGTTGCTGGGAAGGCGAGGCGCAGGCCAGGCCACCATCTGCCGTCATGACTCTGGGGCTCTCTCTCCCTCGTGTGTCTACAGTTTTGCTACCAGGTCATGTGTCCCTGAGAGAGGGAGCCAGCTCTCGCCCGTTTCCAGGCCTGATACCATCTTCACACTGTCTAACGCCACAGGCCGAGCACGTCACGGCACATCTCCCCTTTCACTGCACGAGGATGCTGGGCCCTGCACTGACCCCGGGTGCCCCCTCCCCTCCCCTCCCCTCTGCGAGCAGCAGGTGGGTGCAGGTGACCTGGGTGGACGTGAACAAGGACGGAGCAGAGAGTGAAGACGTCTGAGTAAGAACTGAGGCATGTGGGGTGGAAAGCCTGAAGGGGAACAAGAGGATGGCCAGAGACCCTCCGAAAATGCTGAGTTAGAGGAGAGAAGCTTCGTTTCTGCAGAACTTCATCACCTTCATTTGAAAGTTCCCCAAGCAGACACTTCGCAGCATTTTCCGGAGCCCCTTCTGCGGGGTTCCTCCATCCAGGCCTGCACGTGCCCACCTACCAGCCAAGGCGGAGCGCCAGCTCCGGGGCTTCAGAAGGGGCGGGGCGGGCACGTCCGACCACTGGGCGGTTCCCTATAAAGCCATCACGGCCCGCGGGCCCCTTGCCCTTTGCCCAGGAGCAGAGAAAACACACATTCCACTGGGCCTCCCGCAGGCATTCCGGGCAGCCGTGTTCTCAACAGTAGAAACCTGGAGACATCCAAATGCAGCCGGAGCCTCTCTGTCGGTGGGTGACGAGGAGGGGCCAGGGCCACGCTCAGCTGGGGTAGCGCCCAAGAAGGCCCAGGCCCAGCCTGGCCTCGTGATTGCCTCCAGAGGACGAGACGCTCAGCCCCAGGCAGGGGCATGCGGCAACGGCACTTGGGCAGGGGCTGGGGGAGGGATGGGAGCTTTCTGGAATGGCAGCGTGCTGCTGGCCCAGGTCTGCGCCTACGGACGCCGTTGAACTGGACACCGGGCACGTACGCATCCCCCGCTCTGTGGCGCGCACCTCAGTGAGAAAACAGCACCGCGAAAGCAGGGGCAGGGCTGGCCGGCAGCCCAGGCAAGGAGCCCTGAGGGCGAGTGGTGCCTTTTCCAAGGCCCCGGGGGGGCTCTCCTGCCAGGGCAGGCCCAGGGACTGAATGCACCCCCCGGCATCCCGATGGCTTGTACCCCAGGCAGCGAGGGGCACCTCCACCACACAAGGGGAGCCACGTGAGGACAAGGCCCGTGCCTGCTAAGGAATGTGCTAACAGCTCGGAAGACACTGCGGGTCTCGGTACGGGCGAGCTGTGGGGCCCCCTGCTGCACTGCCCCCCACTCTTCAGTAGACTCAGACCCCTCAAACGTCAGAACAGGCCGCTCTATGGGACACAGGCACATCGCAGGGTGTGAGGACAGACGTCCGCTCCACGGGGCAGAAGTGAGACTCCAGGAACAGACGCTTCCGTCTACAGTCAGTGGATTTTCAACAACCGATTTCCAAGAAGCTTCAGCTCTCCCTCCACGTGCCAGGAAGACTGGATACCCACACGCCAAAGGATGGACTCAACCCTGCTGCCCACAAGTTAATGCACATGTGGGTCTCTGAGCCAAGTGTACAACAACCCAAAGGAGGCGGGAGGAGGGCGGCGGCCCTGGCACGTGCACCTCCCCCTGGGCTGTCCCCCCCAGAGCCCCCGACGGGGACACGCTGTGCACACGCCACACGTGCCGAGCACAGACAGCAGCCTTGGTCCCCGCCCCAGGGAGGGCGACCAGGCACCGAGTGCATGGGGGGCGCCCAGAGTGGGCAGCAGAGCGTCCGGGAGGGGCAGGCCCCTACGTGTGCGTCCACGCCCCTCATTCCAGGGGCGAGGCGGCTGGTCTGGGTGGGCAGACGGCACGTCTGCTTCAGGCACTCGGCGAGCTGGGTGGACAAGCAGGGATTTTACCCCTTTCCCACCCCAGAGTCCCATCTGCGCCATCAGGGGTCAGTGCACCCAGGCCCGAGCCAACTCACACCCAGCCATCTGGGGGCCCAGGGCGGTAGCAAAGGAATAAGAGCTACCCTCACCCCCCAGCCGGATGCCGGCTCCTGTCCTGCCGGCATAGACAGGGACTCTGCACCGAGGAGGGATCCGTGCTGCAGGGGGAGACCCCCAACCACACCTGAAGCCCATGGCTGTGTTCTGTCATCGTCCTAGCGGGCCTCGGGGCCCCAGCAGAGGCGAGCAGGAAGAGGAGCACGTCCACAGACAGTGTCCAGGCCTCCCTGCCAGGCCCGAAGGCAATGAAGCATGTAAGGGCCCCAAGGGGGCAGGGGCCTCTGGACGCGCTGTCCCAGTCGGACTCAGAAGGCCGAGGGAGCACCCCCGCGGGCGGCGCCTCGTCACTGGGCACCCCCTTTCCTGGCCCACCACCAGGCCTTGCTTGGGTGGGCGCTCCCTGCTGGCACCACTCCCCCACCCGGGCCCAAGCTGGAGGCTCTGGCGGCTGACTCAGGGCTGGCCCCTCCCTGGAGCACAGGCCCGGAAGCCTCTATGCAATGGGCACCTCTGTAGGGTGTGTGGCCACTGGTTTCACAGCCAGGCACCCTTCTTCATGCCCCAAAAGCTGCAAGGAGAGCCAGCACGAGGGTCTGCACAGAAGCCCAGCCCTCCCACCGGGCAGTGTGTCCCGCTCGCGTCTGTGCTGTCTTGTTGGTAGCAAGTGACATGCTCTGTCGCCTTCCCCACCCTGTGACAAGCTCCAAAGCCGCTCCTACAGACCCTGGATCTGGGGACAGACGCCGCTGGATGGGTCTGGACTCTCGGGACCCTGCAGCGCCGTTTCAGGGCCTATGTGGTGAGGACACGTTGTAAGAACCGAGGGCAGCACCCCATCCCGGAGACTCTGGGCACCCCCGCTGGCCGAGGTCCCTGGCTGGCATCCCCACGGCCGGAAGCCAGAGTTCAGAAGGACCACACCTCAGGCTCCCGAGCAGGCCGGCCTGGGGCCCTGTGACCACTGCTGCCAGGCCGCCCTCCCTGGGAATGGGGCCCTCGCACCCCTGCTCGCTCCCTCCAATGGCTCCCTCCTGGGTGCTCACGGCGGGGGGGGGGGCTAAATGCCACCTGAGGCTGTCCTGACTTCCTGTCCTGAGCTCTCCTGCTTGGCAGGGAGGCAGAGCCCGAGGCAGGGCCACTCCGAGGATCCCGCGGCTGAGCGCCCCAAGGTAAAGGCGCTGGGGCAGCTTCCCTTCTGGCCAAGGCAGGTGCAGTGTGGTCCTGACCTCGCTGTTTGAGTGGGGCGCTCGGTCCCATCTTAAGTTGTGGGTGCTGCCTGCTCTCTGGGAGGGACGGGTTTGGGAAAGGACTGAGGTGCGGAACCCCCAGGAAAAGCACCAGGGCGAGCGGGTGTCCCAAGCAGCCCCCCCACCTGCGATCCCAGGGGTCTGCCCTTGGACACCGACCTGAGGACAAACCGGACATGGCTACAAATGCAGCGTGCGTGGTCTCTGAGACTTCAGCCCCGCTCCGGTTCTCCCTGCAGAGCTGAAGGTTTAGGTCAGGGAGGAGCAGGCGCGGGGGCAGGCCTCTGCGTAGGGAGCAGAGAGACGTCCGTCTCCGGCCTGGGGGGGAGCTGGGAGCGGCCTCCAGTACACAGGGCAGTGTGCCCTCTGCCCTCCTCGCTGGGAAGTCGAGGCGGCCACACACAGCCATGCACCCGCCACCCAGGGCCTCCTGTTCTCCCGCCAACTCTGCTGGCTTCTGATTTGCGAGGTTTAATCCATCAGAGAGCCTGGGGCAATTTAATGGCTGTGCAGTTTCCCTCTAAAAACCAAATTGTATTTATTCTACACATCGATTCCGTGAAAAGCTTGAATACAATGTGTTTTTCTGGCATTCAGCATTGGGAAAGGCCGAGCAGCCTGCACAGGCCCTCCATGTTGAGACTGACAGCGGCCAGAGCGCTGTGTGCGGAGCCTCAGGGGAACGCACCAGGTGGCGAACGAGAACGGCTGGTTCTCCCCCCGGCCGGCTGCCAGGGCCCAGGTGGGCAGAGCGCAGAGAGTGCAGAGGTGCGGACACGGGCCTGCCTGCCCCTCGGGGGCGCGTGGCCCGACTGGAGGGTCTCTGCGCAGAGGCGCGGGGCTGGGGCCACAGGGAGCAGCACCTGGGAGGGGCAGGGCCCTCCCTCCCCACCGCGCGCAGGGGGCGGTGCGATGGGAAGCCCGGGGGCCACAGAACCCCCCATGAGGGTGCAGGAGGGGAGGGGAGCCGCCCACCTTGCAGCCACGCCCCCTGGGGATGGGGTACAGCGCCCGTCGCTAGAAGGGAGGTGAGGGCCCTCCAGTTGCAAGGAGCTCTGGGGCTCCTGCGGTCCAGGGGTCAGTGTGGTGGAGTTGCCCCGCCTGTGGGGTCCTGCCCAGCTGCTCCCGCTGTGCCCCGTCCCAGTGGCCCCGACAGCCCCCTGGGCGCCCAGGCTCTTTGGCCATCGGGTTGGTGGGAGCAAGTGGCAAGGGCTGGGGGTGCAGTCTCCTCCAGGAGCCAGCCCCAGGGCGGGAGGAAGCAGGGCCACCCTCAGGCCGCCTGGGGAGGCAGGCCCTGCTCCCTGCCACAGGACTGATACTTGATGCCGTTTAATCCCACGGACCGGTTCCGTCCTGGCCCCACATGTCCCCGGGCGACGGACTCAGCCCAAGTCATGCCTCCCTGCCCACCAGCACCAGCGCAAGGCCAGCACCGGGACCACGGACCTCCCAGTGCCTGAGGCCCCATCATCCGGGGCAGCTATGTCCCTGGGCCCGCGGATAAACGAGCACGCGGCCTCCAGTGCGCACTAGAACAAAACTGCAAAGCTGCTGGCAGGGCCACTGGTTGCTCTTGGCAAACACCAAGCACCTCTGTGAACTGGCCTTGGCATGGATCTGTCCCCACCCGTCCAAGAGAGGCCTCTGGGGGCCCAGCACCCCTCCCACCCTCCAGGGGCCTCTGCCTTCACCTTCCCTGGGTCTGGGGCCCCCACACCCTCAGCTTACCCTCGGGCCCAGGGGCACCTCCTCAGGGGCCTTGGTGGCCCCTTCCCCAGGTACCCAGCAGCCCTTGCTGCCCCATGCAAGCAGGCGTCACGCTGCAGCGCAGACGGGGGCCTCCCTGTCTGATCAGGTGGTCCCTGGAGCAGAGGCCACACTGCCCCTGCCTCCCTCGGTGCCCTGGAAGGCTTGGGGAGGGGCTCGGCCAGCTCACTGAAGGGGCTGACGGGACCATCCTGCAGGCAGAAAGGGGTCCCGCATGAGCAATGTGGAAGTGGAGCAAAGGAGGCAGGAGATCCCCAGAGGGGTCTGGGACCCCCCTCACCAGGCTGGCTGTGGGGCCGGGACCCTGACATCCCCCCTGCCGGCAGGGCCTTGGTGCCTCTGCCCGGGACCATCCCCCCTGCCTGTGGGCCGCAGGGTCCCAACTGTGTGGCCTCACGGGGAAGGGGCTCCCTGCAGGTGAGACCTGTGCAACGCCTACCACAGACACGTGCTGAGGGGGCCCGATCCAGAGCAGAGCCGCCGCCTCAGCCGCCCCCACCCCCAGCCCAGAGCTGCCACAGGCTCCTCTGGGGCACCTGGCACTGGGGATACCCCCCAGCCCCCGAGCTGCCTCTCTAGGGGTAGGCATGTGTAGTGTGGTTCTCCCAGTGCAGCTCTGGGAGGGAAACGCGGTCCACAGCCAACCCGCCAAGGCGCTGGGTCCCAGGTGGAGAGAAAGGGTATCCCGGCCTCAGCTCAGCCAAGCCTGGTCCAAGCACGTCTCATGGGGGAGGAGCTGGGCAGTGTCTTGAATCAAAACAACATTTCCCCTTTATCACGGTTCTTAAACCCCAGCCACTGTGAAGGAACAGGATGCTGGGAAGCCTCTTCGGATTCCCAAAGGATGGCCGAGGACGACCCTCTGAGACCCTCTGCCAGGCAGGGACACGTGCCCTCCCGTCGGCACTGCGGGGTCAGGGCAGCGTGGGCGCCACGTCTCCTAGAGGCACTCACGAGAGAGAGAGGAGACCCTCTGCCAGGCAGGGACACGTGCCCTCCCGTCAGCACTGCGGGGTCAGGGCAGCGTGGCGATGCCCCCATGGCTCGTCAGCTGCAGCATGGGGCCACGTCTCCTAGAGGCACGCATGAGAGAGAGAAGGGACTCCCGCTTTGGAAGACTCAGAGAGCAAAATGAAAACTGTTTTCATCCTCATACTTGAACAAGGTTATTTTGCCCAATAACCAAAAAGTTCTGGAATTCGAGGGTCTCAGGACCTCCAGACAGGAGAGGAAAAGGGGGAGGAAGTGGGAATGCTGGAAGCCCCCCTCCGGCCACCCCGCAGGGCAGCAAGCAGTCCAGGCCAGGTGCACTGGGGCCCACCAGGGCAGGCAAGCTCTGAGGAGACCATGGAGAGCAGGGGGTGTGGGCCTGCGGCCCGGAGCCTCTGGTGGTCACCCCAGGGTGCCGTGCAGGGGGCCCCAGATTAATCCAGGTCCCGGGCCAGGCCGGGAGGAGCAGGAGCCTGACGCGGAAACGTGGAGCAAGGAGCTGAGTGCTAAAGGCCGGGTCCTGCCGGAGGGAAGAGGGACACTGGCTCCTTCTGAGAGGGCAGGAGTGGACCAGCCCCAAGGGGAGCCCCTCCCCAGAGACAGCCCAGCTCCCGCCACCAGATGAACACAGACTACATCTCCATATCCAGAACCCATTTTCGTGCACCCTCAGGGTGGTGCCCTGCAGACCTTTATGAGGGGGATCCCGAGAGAGCACGAGGTCTGAGGACGGCCCCGGGCGGCTGAGGCTACAGGGCTAGGACCAAGGGCCGTCAGGCGGGCAGCGGGCTTAAGGGCTCCTGTGGGCAGCCCCATTGACTCAGCTACTTCATTGCTCACAAAAAGAAACGTGGCAGAATCACGGAAAGAGAACCTTGGTCTCAAAGGCTTAGGCTGTTTCTGAGCATAAAAATAACGGGTGAACCACTTGGGGATGTTTGAATGGGGAAGGACCTACGACAGCTGACAACTCAAACAGCCGACAAACACCGTGGAAGTCCACGTTGGGGATCATCAGCACAGCTGCGACAACCACGCAGCCATCACAAAGGATAAACTGCAAGGAAAACCACGCAGAGCTGCGGGAAGCAGTTACTAAAACCACGTGCCGAGGAGAAGACACGGCCCTGGCAGTGGAAGGGAGCTTGCTGCAGCCACGTGAAGCACTCGTCTGCGACAGTCACCAGCCAGGAGAGAGCCGCCTCCGGGAAGGGGCTGAGCAAGGGGCACCTCCACGGGCCGGGCCCCTCCTGGGGCACAGTAGGAAACACAAATCCTCCTGACGGGGTGGGGGCTGCCTCTGGGGAAGCTGGGCCCAGGCTTTCTAGAATCATCCTGAAAGACTATTTAAGGAACCACAGCCAAAAGGCTGCTGTGAAAAACAGAATTCTCCTGGCTCTGGCCTGGGGGAGCTCCCCGGGGGGCAGCCCCTGACCTTAGTGGACCTCCAGCCTGGCTCCGAGAAGAGCCCCAGAAGCCCATGACCTTGGCCTGATGGTTCCTGAATCTTCCCAAGGAATCCAGGCTCAGGCAAGGAGCCTGTACTTTTGCTGGGGAGGCACTTTTGCTGGTGGGAATGCAAAACAGCACTGCACACTGGAACACAGTGTGGTGGCTTCTTATATAAAGCCAAAATAATAGGAACAGAAACCAGACCGCTGGCTGCCAGGGGCTGGGGTTGAGGGAGGGGCGGCCCAAGGAGATGCGGGCTCGGGGCTGCTGTGAACCCCACCGGGCAGAGATTCCCTGACTCTCTACATTTGCAGCGGACACCAAAAAGAGTCAATTCTGCTCCACACAAATTGTTAAAAATCATCATTAAAATGCGAACAGGTCCTGGGGCCAAATGGTCCAGGCTGATCGGGCCCGTCCTGAAGAGGGGCTACCGGGCGAAGTGCCTCGGGTGTCTGGGCTCAGCTGCCTCTGTGGGAACGGGGGCTGCACTCAGGGCAGGCTCGGACGTACACACCTGATCGCCCTGGTCAGGGCGCCCCACGCAAAGCCCTGGGCCCATGCAGCACCCCACAAGCCACAGACGCAAAACTGGCGGGCGAATGCTGTTTTCTGACCCGCAGTCAGGCTCAAGGGACCTTTCCGAGTTGGTTTAACTAAAGAAATATCCCTGGCCATTTCCTCTCAGCCTGGCCACTGCTCCTCCTTTCCAGGCCGCCTGGCTTCCTGGAGTACATCAAATTCACAGAGCGGTCTTCCCACCAAAGAGGCAGAGACCTACCTGGAGCAGGTGTGGGTCCGCGACATCTTTGCAAGCCTGTGGAAGAGACAAGAGAACGGTCGGTCACTGGGGAGAGCCGCTCACGCACCCCACGTCCCACAGCCCACTAGGGTCCGAAACGAGTTGGCTGAGTGCTTGTGGCAGGCGGTGGGGGCGAGTCACCCCCACGACCCTAGGAAACCCAAGAGCCAGCAGGCCCAAGGCTCCGGCGGCACCCGGGGACGAGCACCAGGGATGAGCACCACTTCTGGACTTGCTCCTCTATGTTGCCTCAACCCAGTGACTACCGGAAAGCTAAGTCCCCAGGTTACAGCAAAACCTAAAGGCTGGAAGGAGCATCAGAAGGTGACGAGCGGAGAAGCAGGGATGTAGGAAGGGAGAGCTCAGGGAGCCACGCCTCAGGTCATGCTCGGCCCCGAAGCACTGCCTTTCCAGAAGGATCCGGGGGCCCATGGGGCAGACGGGGGCTGCAGACCCATCTCAGCTTCCGATCACGTGGGACCCTCAGTGGCCCTGGATGGAAAGCGCTGGGCTTTGTAGACGCAATGGCTAACGGCGTTGGACTAACTGCTTCCATGTAAGCCTCAAATTATTCACAACATAAACGTTCCAGTACAATACCTGGTGCCCCGTTCAAAGATAACCAGACTTGAGGAGTCTAGCTCCAGGGATCATCTGATTATAAAACAATTATGCTCTTTCTAAAGAATTAAAAGATAAGACTGAAGATCTCCGCAAGGGTGGGACTCTGTAGAAGTGTCTGCAGGCCCACAGACCCTCTAGAAATAAGACACAACTTAGACTTCAAACCCCGAGAATGGCAGACTGGTGTGCGCAGAGAGCGAGCCGGAAGCCTGGAAGCTGGGCCAGAGAGGACAGCTGGGGAGACGCTTGCAGACTCCTGGGAGGAAGGGGACGAGGCAGAGGCGGCACGTGACGCTGTGAAGGTCACGAAGCCACGGATTCAGGAGGCCCAACAAAGCCCAGGCTGGACAAACAAACGCCACTCGCAAATTCCAACCACCAGCAAAACTGTGCAACTTCCAGACAAACAAGGAGTAAGTCTTCACCGCCTAGCAAAAGCTAAAGGATTTTCACTAACAAAAGTTCTGAGAAATGCTTAAGGCAGGAGGGAAATTATTCTAGATAGATCTGAATTGCAAAATGCAATTAAAAGCCAAGAAATTAGTAGATACATGGGTAACTCTAAATAAACATTTATGAAACAACAATGCCGGTGGGTTTGGGAAAATTGCAGTGAATCCAGATGCAGAGCAGCGTGGGGGAGCTGGGGGGCCCACCCCCCACCTGCCTGCAGGGGGACGCCGACAGGGCCTTCAGGAGAGGGGCCGCCCCGCGCCCCACCGTGGCTGCGGGGGCAGCTGGGGCAGCTCCAGGAAGGTTGGGGATGGCCTGCGGGCACAAGGCCTGGGGAGGCTGCCAAGCCTGGGGGCGCCAAGTCACCCGCCTGTGGTCCGGACCTGTGGTCAGCGATGGGGACTGCAGGCAGAGGCCCATCCCGGGGCGGCCGGCCCCTCCTGGAGGAAGGAGACCCGCCGGGGAGCCGAGCCGTCTCCAAGCCTTGCGTTAAAAGCTTGTTTCCGTTTTCACTGCCTGCAGTGCAAGGGCAGCAGTGCCACCTCCCAGTCTCATCTGCCATTTAGTTTAACTTGAAGAGGTGGGTGCCATGGGGAGAGGCCATCTGTAAGGAAAGAAAACTACGTTGGTGACAGAAGGGCCTGTGCAGCTCTGAGCCTGCTGTGCTGGTGTCTAAAGCCCCAACTTTAGGTAAATTCCAGTGGGAAGAGGAGATTAGCCCAGGCGCACTGTGCGAGTATTCTGAGAGTGGTGCGAGTTCCCCCATGGGACAGAATCGGGCCGAGTTCCTCAGAACAGCGGATTCAACGCCAGACAACAAGCGCAACCGCAGCTCTGCTCTGCCCCCGAGGAACGCGGGTTCTGGGCGGTTTACTCCGTGATGGGCTAAAGTCAGAGAAGCACTGCTGGGCCTGAGCGCAAGCGGGAATCCTGAATCCCACTTCCTGGAAGGGCTTTCATTTTACTCCCCTTTGGGGATAGAAGCCCCCGAAAGTGCCCTCAGAGCCGCACACAGTCCGTTTTTCCACGTGGAGGCCGCGCCACTGCTCGGGAGGGGGCGAGCCTGGGGGTCTGCTCCCCGGGCCCACAGACGCCCCTGGGGCTCGAACCAGCCATGAGCTCCCTCCCCGGCACAGGCTGGAAGGGCCGCCCCCTCCTTATAAACACCGCCCTGACAGCGGCCTGCAGCTAGCCTCTGCGGCACCTGCGTCTGTTACGGGGTGCATCGCCCTGTCCCCAAGACGGCCTCCCACAAGTCGTAGGTGCTGTGCCCCCGCCACACCTCCACAGTAGTGAGGATGCCACAGCCTCCCGGAACAGCACCTCAAGGCTCACACACGTGTACGTGGCCCTGCTGGTCCTGACGAGTGAGCGGCTGATGAGTCCACTCACCGCTAGGGACCCTAGACGTGCTCCTCCTGGGCCTCGCTGCCCTGCCACTGCCGGACCAGCCTGGGCCGAGGAGCACCAGCCTTGGTCTCAGCTCCTACCAACAGGCTCCTTGTCACGGCAGCTCCCAAGTCATGGGTGGCCCTCGGGCCGGCAGTGGCCTTGGCTGCCATTCTGAGCTGCGCCTCCTGCCGTTCCCTGGGAGCGGTGGCCCTGCTGGGCCCCTGTAGAGAGCTGCTGCACAAAGCCATGTGCCAGGTGAGCCCACTGGCCGCTTGAGCTGAGCATGGAAGTGTGACGATCAGCCTGGGCTTGGCTCTGCCCGCCTGCCCTCTGCCCAGCTGGCCCAGTGGGCAGCTCCTCCCCAAGGGAAGAGGCTTCTGCCCACACAGAAGGCCTGGCAGTCGCCCCGACCACATCTGCTTGCCGACTCTCCTGCAACATCATGCAGAGGGCCCGGCAGGAGCCAACGACGAGCTTCCCGTGAACGTGGGGAGAGCTGTGTGGCTCCCCAGGCCACCATTCTGCTGTCAGCCTTGCAGGCTGGTGCTGTTGGGAATCCAAGAGCGTCCCACACAGAGGTGAGGAGAGGGGAGGCGGGGAGGCCATGGCACCTCCTCGGCAAGAGAGACCTGCCAGGAAAGCCAACGGGCATGTCACCGGGTCTCTACCACTGGAACTCAAATCTGCTCGGTGGACACAATGTGAATGATGCAACTGTTGGATGGTGCTTATTAAAACTAGCTTTCTGCCATTCAGCTGCATTTACACAAAGCGCACAATGTCACTTTGGCCAAACCAACAAGCACACCCCAAGAAAAATTTGCAAGTAAAGGATGTCATTTGTGGTAGCCACAGAACAAGCTTCACCTGGCCGGCAGTTCCCACAGTGTTGGGGGGGGGCATGGACTGTGTCGGGGGTGGGGTGGGGTGGGGTCTGTGGACTGTGGTGGGGGTCCGTGGAGAGGCTGTGGTGCTTCTTTCTCTGCCCCTACCTCAACCAAGGGACAAAAACGGAATTTGGAGAATAAGGACATTACTTACATAACTATATGGCCAAATTATAATCTGGTTCTAGATGGTTGTAGCTGGTTAACCTATAACACAGCCAGAAAGTTTGGCAACATGAATCTTGCCAAGAATAAAGAAGTATTTTCAAAACACATCTTTGGGGTTAAGAGAACAATCAGCCACAAGCTTAAGGGCACACAATAACTTGTGTGAACCCAGTGACACAGTATCACTGGCACTTCCTGCTCCTGGGGACCCGGCAGACAGTGAGCGCTCATCAGCCAGGCACTCAGGGTGGGTTGGGGAGAAGCTGTGGATGCCAAAGACCCCAACTGTTCTGGCCAACAGGATCTGCAGAAGAGCCTGGAAAATATGCAATATAAAAATGCAAGGTACAGTGACAAGCTCATCGTTCTTGCCGGATTTATACTAAAATTGTCTTGGTTGAACAGAGAAGAGGGGCATGCAAGGGAACGGTGTGGCTTTCTGAAACCTGCATCTGTGATATCTTCACCTTCAGTGAAAGTTTTCATGTTAGCCTGCAACCTAAACAACGAAAGCTCGTCTTCTGCGGGCTTATAAGGCCAGTGTTTATAAATGTGCATCAGTTCTTCAGGAGAAAAAGGCTGTGGCTCTGACACAGTCAAGCAGCTTCTGTAACGCACTATTAAATACATAAGACGCCTCCAGAACCCCCTCCGCTTCTCCTGCATTTACCCACATATCCATGAGCCTTCATGTGGACTCTGCGCCCCCCAGGGTGAGCAGGGAAGACACATTACAGACAAAGCTCGAAGCTCGGAGGGTGTGGAAGGAGCTGCTGCCTCCACTGGGGTGACCAAGCAAGGGCGATAGCGCCAGGGCCGCGGCCACTGCTCCTCGTGGCCAGTTATTTTCTGTGAGATGCTGGACATTGTGAACTTACCGGGTTGAATGTTTGAATTTCATCGTCTTTCTATAAAGCATTGCTTTTTAAGAAGACATAACAATTATAAATAAAAATGCACCTAAAGACAGAGTCCCAGAATATATGAAGCAAAAACTGACAGATTTGAAGGGAGGCTCTGACAGTTCTACATCAATAGCAGGAGGCTTCACTGCCCCACTTTCAATAATGGACTGAGCATTTAGACAGAAGGCCGCTAAGGAACCAGAAGACGTGACCATGCTCTAAACCAGCTAGAGAAACAGAAAGCACACAGCACTTCACCCCACAGTGGCAGGGAGCACGTTCTCCTCGAGTGCACAGCGGTCACTCTCCAGGACAGACCACACGTTAGGCCACAAATCAAATCTTAATAAACTTAAAAACATTGAAATCATACAATGTAGCTTTTAAAACCACAATGGAATGAAGCCAAAAAACAATAACAGAGGGAGATGTGAAAAATTCACAAATATGCAGAAACACTGCATACTTAACGGGACAAAGAAAAAATCACAAGGAAATTAGGAAATATCTTGAGGTGAACGAAAATGAAAAGACAACATACCAAAACTTATGGGATGCAGCAAAGGCAGTGCTGAGAGGTATATTTATAGCTCTAAATGCTTAAATGCTTACATTAAAAAAGAAGAAAAATCTCAAATCAGAGACCTCACCTCACAACAGGGGGACCTAGAAAAAGACAAGCAAACAGGACCCAAAGCGAGCAAAAGACAGGAAATTATAAAGATCAGCACAGAGATAAATGAAACAATAAAAAATAGAAAAAAATTTTTTAAGTTGTTTCTTTGAAAAAAAAATCAATAAAATCGACAAACCTTTAGCTAGACTGACAAAGGGGAAAGGAGGACACAAATAATTAAATGAAAGGGGGAACATTATCAACCCCACAGAAATCAAAAGGATCTTAACAGGATACTATGAAGAATCAAGTTGAAATGGAAGAAGTAAAGCTTTCCCTATTTGCAGATGACATGATCTTACACATATAAAATCCTGAAAAATCCACAACAAAGCCACTAGAGCTAATAAACAAATTCAGCAGAGTGGTGGAGTATGAGGTCAACGGGCAAAGTCAGCAGGGCTTCTACACGCTAGTAATGAACAACCTGAAGAGGAAATTGATAAAATCAACTTACAACAGCAACTAAAAGAATCAAATAAAATCAATTTCATCAAATAAATCAAATAAATTTAACCAAGGATGTAAAAGATTTATTCATAGAGAACTATAAAACGTTGCTGACAGAAATCAAAGAAGACCTAAATAAATGAAAGGACATTTGTGTTCATAGGCTGGAAGATTAAATATTGTTAAGATGTCAATTTTACCCAAAGCAATTTACAGATTTATGCAATCCCAATCAAAATTCCAACAGAAATGGGAAAACCAATCATCAGATTTACGTGGAAGGGTAAGGGGTCCCAAATACTCAAACTCTTGAAAAAGAACAAAGTTGGAGAACTCACAATTCCCGATATTAAACTTACTACAAAACTACAATAAACAAAACAGCATGCTACCAGCACAAGGACAGATATACAGACCAATGGAAACAAACTGAGATTTCAGAAATAAACCCTCACATCTATGGCCAACTGATTTTTGACAAAGGTGCCAAATCCATTTGATGGGGAAAGAATTCATCTCTTCAACAAATGGTGCTGGGAACACTGGAAATCCACAAGCCAAAGAATGAAGGTGGACCCCTACCTCACATCAAACATAAAAAGTAACTCACAACGGATCAAAGACCAAAATAGACAAGAACCCAAACTACAAAACTTAGAAGAAAACATAGGGAAGTGTTTTCAGGACCTTGTGTTAGGAAAGGTTTCTTAAACTTCATACCAAAAGCACAAGCAACAAAAGGAAAAATAGATAAATGGGGTGTTACCAAAATTAAAAACTTCTGTGCAGTAAGTATATCAAGGAAGTAAAAAGACAACCTATGGAATTGGAGAAAATACTTGTAAACCACATACCCAAAATGGGTTTCCTATCTGGAATATATAGAGAAATCCTACAACTCAACAACAAAAAGACAAACAATTCAATTAACAAATGGGCAAAGACTTAAATAGACATTTCTCCAAAGAAGATACGCAAATGGCTAACAAACACATGGCAAGATTCTCAACATCATTAGCCATTAAGGAAAATGCAAATCAAAACCATCATTTCATACCCATTAGACTGGGTACTATTAAAAAAAACAAAAAAGAAATCACAAGTGTTCGGGGGCTGGTGAGAAATAGGAATAGGCACTCACTCTTGGGAGGGAGGGTGTGAAATGGTGCAGCTTCAGGAGGGTAAATATAAAACGACGTGAGACCTGACAATCTTGCTTCTAGGTGTACACCCAGGAGAACTGAGAGCAGGGACTTGAGCAGACACCTGCACACCAGTGTTCACGGAGGCATCATTCACAATTGCCAGAACGTGGAAGCAGCCGATGACGGTTTCACTGAATATGGTCTCTACCCATAGTGGACTATTACTCAGCCCTAAAGAGGAACGAAGTTCTGATACACGTGAAACATAACGAACCTTAAAGACATCAGACACAAAAGGACAAACATTGTACAGTCCTACTGACCTGAAATAATTAGAACAAGCAAACTCGTAGAGTCAGAAGCTAGGAGACAGGCTATCAGGGGATGGGGTGGGGGTAGAGAGTGGAAGTTAGTGCTGAATCAGTACAGAACCTCTGTTTGGGGTGATGGCAACATTTTGTAATGGATGGTGGTGATGGCAGCACAACATTGTGAAGGTAATTAACATGGCTGAATTATATATTTGAATGTGATTAAAAGGGGAAATTTTAGGTTGTATATACATTATGTTCTAATTTGCTAATGCTGCCAGAATGCAAAACACCAGAGATGGATTGGCTTTTATAAAAGGGGGTTTATTTGGTTACACAGTTACAGTCTTAAGGCCATAAAGTGTCCAAGGTAACACATCAGCAATCAGGTACCTTCCCTGGAGGATGGCCAATGGTGTCCGGAAAACCTCTGTCAGCTGGGAAGGCACGTGGCTGGTGTCTGCTCCAAAGTTCTGGTTTCAAAATGGCTTTCTCCCAGGACATTCCTCTCTAGGCTGCAGCACCTCAAAAGTGTCACCCTCATGTGCTCTTGGGGCGTTTGTCCTCTCTTACCTTCTCGGGAGCAAAAGTCTGCTTTCAACGGCCATCTTCAAACTGTCTCTCACACGCAGCTCCTCTCTCAGCTTCTGTGCGTTCTTCAAAGTGTCCCTCTTGGCTGTCCCTGCTTGCTCCTTCTGCCTGATCTTATATAGTGCTCCAGTAATTTAATTCAGACCCACCATGAATGGGTGGGCCAACATCTCCATGGAAATTATCCAATCAGAGTCATCACCCACAGTTGGGTGGGGCGCATCTCCATGGAAACACTCAAAGAATTACAATCTAATTAACACTGATAAGCCTGCCCACACAAGATTACATCAAAGATAATGGCATTTTGGGGGACACAATACGTTCAAACTGGCACACATTACTAGAACAAAATTTTTAAAAATTTAAAAATGAACACAAATGGTAAATGCCAATGTGAGTTGTGGACTACAGTTAATAGTAAAATTATTAATAATATTGTTTCATTAATTGTAACAAAAGTACCACACTAATGCAAAGTGTTAATAATAGGGAAAACTGCATTTGTGTGTGTGGAGGGGGTGGAATATAGGAACTGGTATTTCCTGTATGATTTTTCTATAAACCTGTAACTGATCTAATGAAAGATGAATTACTTAAAGTTCACATGTGCTCAAAAGGCTGAGATCTAGGGCTGGAGCAGATGATCCCAGAGCATCCTGTGCTTCCAGAAAGCGAGGAAGTGCTCCCCATCAAACACAAAAAGACAGGAGCCAGGAGCCGGCCAAGAGAGCCCTCACCACAGCCAGAGCTGGGACCCTCTGAGCAGCAAAATAAAGCTGCGCTGGAGCAGAACCATGGTGTAAAATAGATATCCCTGAGCCCACACTGCTAGGAACAAATGACTGAGTGGATTAAAAACAGGGGAGACAGTGCAGAAGCAGCAGAATTCACGCAGAAACTCTGCCCGCAAGCAGGGGGTACACACCACCCCAGGGGCGGGCTGCGCAGTCTGGAAGGGGGCACGAGGTGGGGATCCCTGGCCTCCACCTCGGCCAGGTGGTCAGTCCAGTTGCTGCAAGTGCCCTTGACAGCGCTCGGGCTTCGACAGAGCAGCAGCCCTTAAAACACCACTGCACCCCTCAAAACTGCCCAGGTAACAAGCCCACAGGCAGGGGGAGACACCGTCACAGCCCAGAGGGACCTCAGAGACATGACGACTGAAGGTGCGTGGGGCCCTGGGGCAGAAGGGTGGGAGCAAACCCAAGGACGTGTGGGCATCCCATGAACTTCAGATAAAAACGCTGGCTTGTGAACTGTGGTGAAGGCGCCACACTCAGGTAAGATGCTAACAACGGGTGATGCTGTGTGGGGGTGGTGGGAGCTCTCTGAGCTCTGTGCAAATGTCCTGTAAACCTAAAACTGCTTTAAACAACAACATGTCCACATGGGTCTGCTGGCTCCACAAGGCCTTGCCCGGTGGCAGTGAGCGCACCAGCACCCAGACCTGGGTTTCTGGCCAAAAGTGCAGTCCTCAAAACCATCAGGGGCCAGAACTCATCAGGAGAGCCAAGGGCGTGAGGGACCAACAAGACCCAGGAACGCTGACAGGTCACGACGCAGACAGCAGCAGAAGGGGATGTGTGG
Organism: Choloepus didactylus; assembly: GCF_015220235.1. NCBI lineage: Eukaryota > Metazoa > Chordata > Mammalia > Pilosa > Megalonychidae > Choloepus > Choloepus didactylus. The sequence continues at coordinate 26,359,795 of NC_051327.1, read as the reverse complement.
CCCTGGCAGGCAGGAGAGGCTCTGAAGAGCAGAGAACAGCACCATCCCAATGTCAATGTCTTGGTCTGGGGTCCACGCCACTGTCTGGCAAGTTGTTCCCACTGGGGGAAGCTGGGGAAGGGAGCGCAGGAACGCTCTGCAGCACCTTTGAGACGTTTCTGAAAGCCTAAAATTACTTCAAGAGAAAACATTAAAACAAGGTGAAGTCCTAGGCTACTGGCTGCAGCCCTGCCTGTAACAGCTAAGATGCAAACAAATCAGCACCGCAGGAGACAGGTAGGTAACAAGGTTACCCTTCTCCCGGGGCCAGGGGCTCTCTTGTCCGTCCCTTTTGGAGTGGGGAACGCAGGTGCGTACCTGGGTGTGTGTGTGTGTACTTTTGGGTGAAACACAACTCAGATTCACACTGACGTTTCTGGTCCGAATCCAGGACGGCAGTCCCCACTCCCGGCAGGGTCTCGGTTCCGTCACTTGTTGGCCCCCCGCACGGCACACCGGTGCATCTCAGTCACGGGGCACTGCGGCCAGAACTGATGACAATTTCCCGGACCTCAGAGAACAGCCCGCATGAAACGATGATATTTTAGTCACTTGGAATTATTGCTCCCCTGTGCATGCTACCAACTGGATACATATTTGGGTCATTTGTTTTCTTTTTTTTATTTTTAGGGTTTGTCTTTTTACTTAATTATATAGTTATGTAAAATATGTGCATGGCTCCAAAGACAAACCTCTAGAGCAAAACTACTTGGAAGAACGCAGGCCTCCCCTCCCTTCCGTCTCCGAGGCTACACATCACCACTTGCCCTTGCGCTGCCTGCTCTGAAACCACAGGCAGACACGCCCACGCCACACGCCTGCAGCTACCAGGTCTTAGATAACTGGCAGCTTATGAAGCACAATTTTGATGACCTTGCTGCACTGAGAGAACAAAACGTGTAATGAACCTCTTAACATGTATCCCTCCCGGTAGTGCTTTTCTGGCTGGGTCCTGGCTGACACAGATTCGTTCATCTGACGTCAAAAGGAGCTGAAACAAAATTACGGTGTTAAAAGTTGGGATAGTGAGCACTTCTGAGGAGGAGGGAGGAAGAGCAAGTCCAAGGGGAAAACACCCTGGATTCGATAACCAGCAAAGTCCTTCGGAGAGCATGAAACAATGGCCACGTGGACGAAGAGGAAGCTGAGAGAGCTGCAGTCGGTGACGCACCACAAGTTCCCAAAGGAAGCTCCTCGGGCTGCAGAGCAAGGGCGCCGGTCAGAAGTCCAGCTCTGTCACAAACGCTGAGGACCGCCGTGTGGGCAAGAGCCTGAATAGACACCGAGAGCTTTTAAAGCTGTGGGTACGTGGTGTAGGCAGGGGTCACGTGACGGCACGGGCACGGAGAGCGGGAGGGTGGGCAGCCGGGTCGAGGGGCTGGGGTGACACCGCTGCCTGCAGCCTGCATGCTGGGCCTGGCAACCGCGTCGAGGAGGCACAAGGGAACAAAGAGCAGCAGAAACAAACAGAAAGTAATGAGAGGCGGATGCAACCCCAGCCACACCCGTAGCTACACTAAATGTGAACAGCCTAAAAGTCCAATGAAAAGCAGAGATTATCAAGATGGATTTTAGACAAGAAAGACCCATTTTAAATATAAAAAGGATATGCACTGCATGATTCCATTATGGAAGAATAATCCATTTATTATTCCGTTTCCGTGAAGCTCAAGGACAATCCAGCCAATCTACTGCGACAGAAGTCAGGACAGTGGTGCCTCTTGCTGGGGAGAAAGGGAGACTGGAAAGGGAGACAACTTCCTGGGCACTCATTTCAAAAATCACCGAACTGTGCCAAAGTCTGTACATACATAACTATATCCCAATAAAAAAGGATACTAATAAAAAGTCATTAAAATTTAAAATACCACAAACATTTAAATTCAACAGAAGTTTCTGAAGAGCAGCTTAGAAAATCTGTTGGACTAAAATTAGAAAAACAAAGACGGAAAATAAGACAGAAAGGATAATATCAGAGGGTCAAGGCAGAAGGCCCAACAATGGATTAAGGGAAATATTCTGGAAAGAATGAGAGAAAATGAAGAGCAGAAACGTATGGGAAAAGCAAAGAAACTCCCCAGTGCTGAAGTACAACGCGAAAGCCCCCCACTGAGGAAATGTGACGGGTGGTCAGTGCTGAGGACCCGACCACCACTCCAGCAACATGACACACCATCGCTGGCCCCAGCGTCCCTGCCTGTGAGGACAGGAAGCTGATGTCTGACCCTTCTCGGCTGGAGCGACTCACTCAGGCCATTGATTCCCCAGCCCGAGCCCCCACGCGGCTTTTTTCTAGCTAGCCTTTCCAGGAGGGGCCTCTTCACCAGCAGATGCCAGAAAGCACCAAGGACCAGAGGCGGGCGCACCCACGGGGCACCTGAGAACCATCCCCAGGAAGGAGCGCCTCTGTCCACAGTGTCATAGAGTCCAGCCCAGGGCGCTGCCCGGTGTGACGAGCTGAGTTTTCTCCTAAGTATTTTCACTGAGATTTGATGACACTGAGTTTATAGGTGTTTCAGATAAAGGAATACTTTTAGAAACCTAACCACAATAATGTAAATTTGTGGTTCCCAAACTTTGTCTTTTAAACAGCAGGATTCTTTCTTTAAATGGAAGCTTATTATAAGGGGGGCTGATACATAAAATGATCGAGCAGGTGCCAACCTAAGCAGCCTGGAGCGGGGAGGATGCCTGGCCGCCAGCACAGAGCGCCCCGTGCCCCAACCGAAGGCCCCTGGAGCAGGCCTCCCGGTGCTGAGGTGGCTGCCATGCGCCGCCCTGAGGCCAGGCCCGCAGGAACCAGCCCCCGCCGTGCCTCCCCACCCCAGAACCATCGGGACACATGCTGAGAACAGGAGGAAGATCTAGGGCTAAGAAAAAACTAAGAAACACCTAGCACTGCGGTTTTCCAGCAGTGAGAGGATACTTTTACCCAAAAGAGTGTACGTGGAAACTTAAGTTTGAAGGGAAAATCAGAGCGGAAAGGAGTGGGGACGTGTGGGCCCCCCTGGGGGCAGTCTAGGGGTCTGTCATGGCCCTGGACCCTCAGCCTCACTCCAGGACAGCCCGCCCACCAACGCCCTCCCAGGGCAGAAGTGCGCCCTCCATCCGCACCGCGGCTGCCACCCACACCGAGGTCGAGTCCTGGCCGCAGCGACACACGACTCCCAAAGGGCCAGAGGGGCAGTCGAGAAAGTGCCGCACCGGCTGAGAGGGCCCGGCTCTCCACAGGCAGCCCTGGGACTGCTGCTTCATGGTGAGACGGAAGGCGCATGGGCACGTTAAATGCCCCTCCGTGATGGAAAAAACTGGAAGACAGGACTGCTGAAGACCGAGTCTCTCTAGGAACCGGCCTCAGCCATCAAGAGCAGCTGCCCGCTACCCACAGCCTGTGGCCACATGCCCCGGCCCAGCACAGGGGCTCGCCAGGGAGGGCTGGGCGCCGTCGGAGGGAAGTCCCCGGGAGCCTCCAGAGCGCCCTCCCTACGTGCCGGCCTCTGGGCTCACGGACGAATGCCCAGAATCAAAGATTCCCACGCGAGGCAGCGCTGGCTTCCTGGTGGCTCTGAAGAGCTCCAGCAGCCGAGTGGCTGTGAGTTTGCAGATTTCCTAGCCACACGGCACCCTCCCAAGCCAGCAGGGAGCAGCCTGAAGGTGACGCGGACCTGCAAGGGGGCAGCCCCAGAACTTTCCAAGGGTAAACCCTGACACAGAGGGCACAAGCCCCACCAAGCAGGGTTCAAACCCCGGTCCTGCCCCGGAGGACCTCATGGAGTCATTGTGACCCCGAGCCCTGGTCCCATCTCCTTAAAGGGGTAACTGGCCTTGCCTTGTAGATCTCTCAGGACTGTCCTGAGATGAAACGCGCTAAGGTGCTTTGAAAAGCATCTCAAGGAGGTGAAAGCCGGTTGGCAGCATCCTGCACGCATGAAGCAGCCCTCTGCCCCCACGTCCAGGTGCTCGGGAGGCACCGCGTTTGCTGGAGAGCGATGCCTCGGGCCACACTCCGAGGGCAACCGCCTTCTCCCCGGCCCACAGTGGAGCGAGCTGGCTTTCCCAACCTCGCGTGGCCTGAGCTAGAGCCCGCTGGCTGCCACGCTCCTCCAGGCGTGTACTGGAGAGCTCGCCTCGCCCAGCCGCCGGCTCTTCCCAAGGTCGCACCCCGACACGCAGCAGCCCAGAGAAGGCAGAGGTACGCCGGCATTGCGGTGCTCACAGAGCACCCCAAGTGCCAGGCACCCCTCACAGGCAAAGATGTTGGGGCCAGAGAGACTGGGAACCCCAGGATCACGCAGCGTCTTACACAGACACTGAGCACTGCTCTGACTGCAGGCGCTGGGCTCGTCTTGGGACCCATGGGCTCCTCCCAGGGCCTGCGGAGCTGCGTCTGCCTGTGCCCTGCTGAGGGCACTGGTGGGGGGTGCAGGCTGTGAGGCACCTCCCTCAGGCCACGGCCACCCACCCCGTGTCTCCAGCTTGTGGGCTTGTTCCTGAGCGGCGACATCTGGCTGGATTTGCAGATTTAACCAAATGAGAACTCATCAGACTGGATTCCTGTTCCAGGGATAGCCAAAAATCTAACTTTAAAAATTTTTTAAAGAAATCAGATTCCGCAAGGACACAGGTGAGCTGGGGGAAACCACGGCCCGGGCAGCAGCTGGGCGCGATGAGGTGAGCGGGTCCCAGGGCTGCTCTGCTCTCCGCCGGCGCATGTGAAACACCTCGCCCCAGCCGGCACCCAGGAAGTGCCCACTGGATGTTGGATTTTAAGGTGCACAAAAGGGCTTCATGTTTTCCAAAAACTTCTACTACCAGAATCCTTTCGTGTCCCAGACCAGGCAAACCTGAATCAGGTTTAGTGGGGTGAAATGAAATGATCTCCAACAGGGGACTTAACCCCCCACTGGCCTCCAAGCCCCCAGCCCCAGCTCAGAGGATTGGAAGAACAAGCCTGAAGCATAAACCAGGAAGCCCAGCCCCATGGCCACCCCGGGCAGACGTGCTGGACGGCAGGCAGGGGCCGTGCTGAGGGCCAGCTGGGCGCAGGTCCACCCGTGGGGGCTATGCCAGGCAATGAGGCTATTTCAAGGTTTGGGCTTTCTGTTTTACTTATTTACTTAATTGAAAAGAAGCTTCAGTTACTTGTGACTTGTGTCTTTCAAAATAGTGTCTCAGGCATTTTTAAAGATGAAACAATCTTGAGTCCAGGGCTGGCCTGTAAAACTCTAGACTCCAACCAGCTTCGCTGATTTTATCACATCGTTCTCACACCACAAAAAGCTAACATGCAGTCTTAGAATTTGTAAAGCTAAAAAGAACCCTAAGTGTTAGGATTTTTTCCATAAAAAATATAACCAAATTCCCTGTTGAAAACGTCTACATATTTCCTAAAACGTGTAACCAAAAGGTTTAAATTGTTATTGTACAGAACCCCCTTGATGCCTGTTTGCAAAAGGTTCATCACAAACAGCAAACTCGGGGTGCGGCCGTGCCGGCCACTGGGGCCAAGTGTCCTGGAGGTACAGGCCTGTGCCCCTGGCCCCCCCGGCTCCACACTCCCGGGCAGGGCTCTGAGCCGCAGCTACTCGCAGCAGTCAGACTCAGAGCAGCAACGACCACCGAGACTAAGCTCAGAGCATCAAAAAATTAAAAAGCTAAAAAGAGGCCAAGAAGAAAGTACAAATGGGACCAATTAAAATTCTAACTTCTTTTAAAAACTGCACAGCACAGGGTGGGCAGCCAAGGGCACCGCAGGAAGTCCGTCCCAGGCAGGGTCGGCGTGTCTGGGAGCTTCTCCCGCCCTTGCTTGGGGAGCTCTACAGGCAACTGGCAGAACCCTAACAGCCTGCAGTGGGGTGGCGGGAAATGGCCCAAACACAAGGCTACCCAGATGTGCAGGGAGGCGGGAAGGTTCCCTCGGACGTGCCCAGATGTGCCGGGAGGCGGGAAGGTTCCCTCGGACGTGCAGGGCCAGGGGTCTGCCCCCATCAGGAGGCGGTGGCTGGGATGGGGGTGAGGGGCCCTGTCATCCGTTACCGACCCACCAAGACAAGTCAATCAGAACGGTTTCTGGAGCTGAAGGAAAGGGAATTGAAGTGCACTTCATATTTGGAACAGGAAAATGATCTTAATTCCTAATTTACTTGCCAAAAAAAATGCCTGGTATTTCTTAGGTTTAATTTTCTTTCTACAAAGGTCTTTCTGAAATTCATAGACAAAATTCTCCACGCATTATTCACGTGCTAATATCTAAATTTACAAAATTTAGTGTTTAAAACCAGTCAATTCTAAAACAAGCAAGAATATGTATTTCAACAAATATGGAAGGTTATTATCTAAAAGACAACTTCTACTACAATCCCTTCAAACTTTAAAAAAAAAAAAAAAACTGTATCAGAGAGAAAAGGAAAGCAGTGACACTGGAAACTTCTACCAAACCATGTTTAGTGGGGCTGAGCTCAGTGCTCGGTGTGGGAGAAAAAGGGCCAGCAGAGGAACAGTTAACACCGCCTTCCTGGGCGGCCGCACCACTGCGGGAGACAGACGCCAGGGCAGCCTATAAAGCCCGTGTCCGGCCAGGCTCGCTCCCTCGCCTCTGCCCCCTCGCCGCCTCCCAGGCCGGATCCCACCCCGCCAGCCCAGCGCCTCCGCCGCGCGCCTCCAGCCTGGTGTGAGCCGACGCCAAGAGCCGGTTCGGGAGGCCCCGGCCGGCCCACGGCTCAGGTAAGGCTCAGCTCCCGGCCTGACCACCTGGGTCAGGGCCGCTGGGGACAGTTCCCGGCAGAGAGCGGGAGGGATGCCGCATGCTGGCCTCCCCTGCTGCGGGTGGAGGCAGCACCCTCTGGCATGAGGGGCACTGGGGCTCCCAAAAATCCAAGGCGCCCACAGCTCTCCACGTGGCCACCGTGTGGGAGGCTGTGTGCACAGGTGCCCGCCTCCCGCTGCACTCTGTGGCCACTTCTGGAAAGACAGACACCGCGGCGCGGGTGGGGCAGGGTCGGCACCCTTCCTTCCGACAGAGCGTGGCCGAGCAGGGCAGAGCAGGGGGGTGGGCACACCTTTAAAGGACACGGCCACAGGGCTGACAAAATGCCACCTTAGAGTTCCTGGTCGGACAAGCAGTGGGAATCGGGAGCCTAATGGCATCAGCGTTTGGTGCTCACCCATGTTTCTAAATTCAGGGCCACCTGCACCGAGGTGCTGTGTCAGCAGAAAATGTCAGTGTTGGTTCCTGAATTTTTCTCTGAGGCCCTTAGAAAAACAGCAGTGTTGGTCAGGATCAAAAGCCTCTGTTCACACAGAAAAGAAACGGAGGACCCCTTCTGTAACTCTTTTCCCACAGTTTATTTAACAAGTAGTCAACAGAACAAATATATGTGGAGGGATTTCACCTTTAAAACACTCCTCTAAAAATGCAGTCTAACACTTTCCAAGGTTTCCACATTTTAAGAGGAAAATACACCCTCCGAGCAGTTTTAACAAGCAGTTAAATCCAGAGGCCACACTCAGGGGTGGTGACCATCTCACGGACTCTGAGGACTGCATCCTCCACAGGCTCCCAGGGTGTTTGGTACTGTCCACCAAAGAGAGACGAGAGTGCAAAAAGGTACCAAAGTGCCCCCCCAGCTGAGCAAGGCAGGGACTGTCGTAACAGTGATTTCTGAGTGCTGACAAGTACGATTAGTGAGTTCTTTTCCTTTCCCTTCTTCAAGCAGTATCTCTACAGCACGAGTCAACAGATTGCTGGCCTAGTTGGCAATACTTAAAATGACTCGAACAATCTCAACAGAAATGCAATTCATCTTTACCCGACAGGTCAGGGGACCCCAGGTCTCCTGACAGCGGCACTCCGACTTGGGGGCCAGGTCCTCCTTTTCCGGGCTCCGTCCTCTACAGTTTGGGGTGCCCCTCATTGCGACCACCCAAACTGCCCCTGGACATCACCAAAGGTCCCCTGGGGGACAAAGCTCCCCTGCACCCCCCACCAAAAGCCACCGGCCACCCCCTAGAGAACGTCTAGGGAGCAGAGTGCAATCAAATGACAAGAACTTCACACAGCCGGGAGTCCCCACCAGAAAGAGGAGCCCCCAGGTCTCCCCACCCAGTTTCTAGGTTACAAGGAGCACCACAAAGAATACATCTGGTTTTACAATGACTGTGTTCAACAGACAAACAAAAAAGTTCTCTCATGAGCTGGAAAAAAATGTGTGACACTATTACAAGGAGTTAACAGTGAAGTGGTACATGGAAAAACGCAGCTACTGCCACGACCAGCTGCAGTTAACAGTAATATCTCACTATTCCTTCATCAACTGTAACAAACATGCCACACCAATGCTGGGGTCAATAACAGGGAAAGAGGGTGTGGGGGGTTCTGGGCTTTCTCTCTTTCTTTTCTTTTTTGGAGTAATGAGAATGTTCTAAAATTGATTGTGGTGAGGAATGCACAGCTATGTCATGACACCGTGAGACACTGATGGAAGGATCCTGTGGTGTGTGACTGAATCTCAATAAAATGGCCTTTAAAAGAAAGAAAGGAAAAAACCAAAGCAATCGTACTTGCTAATGCAAACTAGTTTTGTTTCCCTTAAAAGAGAAAGATTCCCTATAATAGTGGGGGAAAAAACTTTCAATTAAAAAAAGAAAAACAAAAAACAAAACATTCGGCTTTATAATACTGTTAAAACATTGAACAAAATTTTAAATAATGTTTTCTAAAATAATTATTACTTTTATTCCTTATTCTCTCTCTCACCATTATGAGAGTTTCATTTTCGGCACCCAAACTCAGTATTACCTGTAAGCAAAAAAGGCTCCATTTATCTATTTTTTGCTCCAATTCCCACAGTCTTCTGGATTCACTATCTTTCAGAAAAACTGGGTTTTTCCATTCCTATCTTACTTCTTTTTCCAACAGCTGGTGAAATAAATTTCATCTCCTCCCCAGATGAAGCGTCTTCCAGCAGTCATGTGCCCCAGAGGCCACAACCCGAACCCTTAGAAAAAGCCCCCCCGCGCCCAGTCCAGCGCGGGCCTGGCAGCCACAGGGCCCACAGGGAGGACGGTCGTTCCCGACACTCGCGTCCACGGTGATCAAGCCCAGGGCCTTCCCTAGGTGCCAATGCCCTATCACTCCCCCAGACCCGCCAGTGAGCCGGGTACGGCCAGAGAACGCCAAATCGGGCCCTGACCACCCTCCATGCCCTCCCCCAGGCCAGCCGAGCTGCAGCACTGAGCCGAGCAGCTGCTGCCCCGCGCAAGGACGGCCACTGGCACGGAGACGCCGCAGACCCAGCGCCCGAGTCTGGCTTGTAGGAGACTCCACCGACCATCACGTCTGCCTCCACTTTCCACTGCAAGTGCCACCCCTGAGGAGTGTTCCTCAATTTCAAAGATGTCTCGCTCACTTGGAAAAGAACTGCCTTCCTCCCTAAAAACAGATCTCCGGGAGCCTTCTGGCAAATCCTGAGCCCCGAGGCCGTGGCTGCTGGAGCCTTCGGCATGGAGAGCACCGCGGGGCTGGAGCTGCTCAATGGCACGGCCTTCCCGGGGCCGGCCAGCGCCTCGGCGCAGCAGCACTATGCCATTGGCCTCTTCCTCTCCTGCATCTACACCGTCTTCCTCTTCCCCGTCGGCTTCGTGGGGAACATCCTGATCCTGGTGGTGAACATCCAATTCCGTGACAAGATGACGGTCCCCGACCTGTACTTCATCAACCTGGCGGCCGCAGACCTCATCCTGGTGGCCGACTCGCTCGTCGAGGTGTTCAACCTGGACGAGCGCTACTACGACTTCACGGCCCTGTGCACCTTCATGTCACTCTTCCTGCAGGTCAACATGTACAGCAGCGTCTTCTTCCTCACCTGGATGAGCTTTGACCGCTACGTCGCCCTGGCCGGGGCCATGCGCTGCGGCCTGCTCCGCACCAAGCACCGCGCCAGGATGAGCTGCGGCTGCATCTGGATGGCCTCTGTCTCGGCCACGCTGGTGCCCTTCACGGCTGCCCACCTGCAGCACACTGGGGACGTCTGCTTCTGCTTCGCAGACGCCAAGGAGGTTCAATGGCTGGAAGTCACCTTGGGCTTCGTCGTCCCCTTCGCTGTCATCGGCCTCTGCTACTCGCTCATCGTGCGGGCCCTGGTCAAGGCTCGCGGGCACCGAGGCTTGCGGCTGCGCCGGCAGAAGGCCCTGCGGATGATCGCGGCTGTGGTCGTCGTCTTCTTCGTCTGCTGGCTCCCGGAGAACGTCTTCATCAGCGTCCACCTCCTGCAGCGCACGCAGCCCGGGGTGGCCTCCTGCAGACAGTCCTTCCGCCACGCCTACCCCTTGACCGGCCACATTGTCAACCTCGCCGCCTTCTCCAACAGCTGCCTGAACCCCCTCATCTACAGCTTCCTGGGGGAGACCTTCAGGGACAAACTGAGGCTGTACATAGAGCAGAAAACCGGTGTGCCGGCTCTGAACCGCCTCTGCCATGTCGCCCTCAAGTCGGTCCGCCCGGACAGCACGGAACAGGCAGACAAGCGGCTCAGCAGTGTGGTGTGAGGAGCCCCACGCGGGCGCCCCCCGGGGAGCAGCAACAGACGCCGGTTCCCACAGGCCCAGTGACGCGGAGGGCAAGGCGGGCAGGCACCTCCATGCTTCTACACCTCAAACGCGGTCGGAGCACTCACGGGGCCCTCGACTGCCCCACCCCGCACAGCCTGCTGCAGCCACAACCGCCCCGCAGGAAAGGGCGCCAACGCCAGGCCCATCCCCACGCCCCTCCCCGTGCGCTGCCCCTGATATGGGTGGCCACAGAAGCAAAACGAGAGGCCCTGTGGATGAACTCTTGGTTACAAAGGCGACCAGCCACAACCCGGCACCCTGGGGAAGACACAAAGGCTGGGGCGGAGTCAGCGCAGTGGTCAGTGCTGGAGGGCAGGCAGCGTGTCCCCGCCTGCAGCCTGCAACCGACTCCTCTCGCCCTGCTCGGACTCAGTCTGGGCCGCCTCGAGCTCCTGAAGGCCGCCGTCGCAGCGCTTGCCCCCACATCCCCCGATGGACGGGCTCTTCAGCAGGGACCCCCGTCCTGCCACCCGACTGGGTCATGGCGGCCTCTGCAACAAGCTGAGTGCACCGAGACTGCGCAGCGCCGCAGGGCCGCAACAGGGAAGCGATGTGGACGGTGCTGGGGGCCACACACAGGTTCACTCAAAGCCACATGCACCAGCCATGCTGGCAACATCCCGTCCCTGTCAATAAACAGTCGCCTGTGAGGTCTCCTCAACCCAAGAGGGGTGAGGGGGCCCAGGGAGGCCAGCAGCCGCCCCACCTCCAGGCCCAAGTTCCATGGGGCTTGCTCGCTTCCCGGAGGGCCCAAGTCCAGCCCAGGGCCAGGACCCGCCATTCCCAAGGCTCTGCACACTTCCCCCAATGCAGAAGATGCAGCTCCACCTGGGCAACCAGAGCCCTCTTTTCTAGAAGGCTCTGCACTGTGCACCTAAGCCAAGGTGCTCACAGTACTGAGAAGGCTCTGCTGGGCCCCTGTCTTCCCCTCCTGGCCCCCTGTCCTTCCTCGGATGGCCCTGAGGACAAGGCCTGAGTTCGAGTCAGCTCCTCCCCTCATCTGCCGGCCACCCTGTCAGCGCCCACCCCGGGAGGCCTGGCTCCCTGACAGCGGCAGCGTGCCAGACCGCCAAACCGGGCGCCTCGGGCAGGACCTCGGGAGCTTCCACAGAAGTACCTGGTGGAGCTCAGGCAGCGTTTCCCAAAGGAGAACACGAGGCAATTTTTAAGTGATAGAAAAATAAACCTTTTTAGATTTCAATAGTTCTTATGGCTATTTTCCACTTACAGCTAGACTGCTGCTTTTTCACTTACGATAATAACATTGTTGTATTTGCTTTATACATGCATTTGAAGAAAAGGGCAAGCCAAATAAAAAAAAATACTGGAAAGAGAACAAGGGTCGGTGGACTTTACATGCTTTACCCAGCCCAGGGCCCAGGCCAGCCGTAACTGGAGACTGCAGGAGCCGGGGCGGCATGCCCGAGAGGGGCCTCCGTGCCCACAGAGGGTGGGCATCAGTGAGCAGGCAGCCGGGGACTGACCACCGGCAGACGTGGCCCTCTCACGCAGTCCTAGAGAGAGCATCTTCCCACATGACGTAAGCATAAGGTCCGCACTGGCGCAGCCGCAAACCTGACAGAGGTGCCGCCCAACGGTCCCAGTCCTAGGCAGGACGTGCTTTCCGAAGGAGCATCTCAACTCCCTGCCCGAGGGCAAGTCAGCCTCTCAAGAGCACTGCCAGGAGTAAGGAGGCCCTGCGGCCTGTGAGGTGTCCCTACAGGTGTCCCTGTCCGGCCCCTGAGCTCCGGTGAGAGCAGGCCCAAAGCTGGCGCAGCTCTCTAGGGAGGCCCAGCTGCCATGCCCACGGAGGGCACGATGCCACGTCCACACTCCTGTCTCCCGGGGGTGCTCCCACAAAACAGCTCTGTCCCCCGAGTGCCTCCACTGCTGATGTGCTCTGCCCCGCAGGGGTGCCGGACGTGGGCTCGCCCTCCCGACACCCCAGAACGGAGGCTGGGCTGCACTTCCTCCCTGACCTGACCACCTAGCACCCAAGCGGACGCAGTCCGGAACAAGGGCTTTATAAATATGTGAGAACCCATGTTCCCAACCTTTAACTCCTCCTGGGAGGGATGGGGAGGCAGACAAGTATGGGAGCCCCCTACGAGAGCCGAGAGCCGGCGAATGACGGGCTCTCCCCACTGCACGGGGAAAGGGACTGGAGCCGGGAGACACTGCTCACCGGCTCAAAGTCCTAAACGGAGCCTGGGGCTGCCCAGCTCCGGAGCCCGGGGTCCTCCCTCCCCAGCGCTCAGCCACCCCCGGCATCTGACAGGCGCCAGCCCCGACAGCCAGGAGTACGGGGAAGGCGGGTGGAGGGCTCTGCCCAAAGCCCCAAATCACCAACCCAGGAGCTGGGGAGCTCCCCACCCCCCAACCGGTCACCAGGGCCAGCACGGATTCCTGCAGATCCTTCCCTGGGAGAGAACAGAGGAAGCTTCCAGCAGTGGCTAAACCAGACCACCCTTCCCATGTGTTTGCAGACATCCCTGTCGCCCTCCTATGCTGCCTCCTGCTTCTGAGACCCCTCACCCCGGGCACCTCCCGACTGGTCCTGGCCAGAGGCCCAGGTCCAAGAGGTGGACGCAGCTGCCACCATGGGCCTTCCAGAGCACCTTCCTCCTCCGTGAGCTTGGGGCAGAACTGCTCCGAGGATGGAGACGACAGCTGCTATGGGCCGCAGGCAGGACGGCGAGGTGGGGAGATAGTGAGGCGGCGGGGGGGGCAGCAAAGCTGGGGGGCAGCGAGGTGGGGGTATGGCGAGGAGGGCGGGCAGCGAGGTGGGGGGTGGTGAGGTGGGGGGAAGTGAGGCGGGGGGATGGCAAGGCGGGGGGAAGGCGAGGCGGGGGGAACGTGAGGCAGGGGGAAGGCGAGGTGGGGGATGGCGAGGTGGGGGAAGGCCAGGTGGGGGGAAGGTGAGGTGGGGGGAAGGCGAGGTGGGGGAAGGTGAGGTGGGGGGAAGGCGAGGTGGGGGAAGGCGAGACGGGGAGAAGGCAAGGCGGGGGGAAGGCAAGGCGGGGGGATGGCGAGGTGGGGGAAGGCGAGGCGGGGGGATGGCGAGGTGGGGGAAGGCGAGGCGGGGGGGTGGCGAGGTGGGGGAAGGCGAGGCGGGGGGATGGCGAGGTGGGGGAAGGCGAGGCGGGCGGATGGCGAGGTGGGGGAAGGCGAGGTGGGGGGAAGGTGAATTGGGGGAAGGCGAGGTGGGGGGATGGCGAGGTGGGGGAAGGCGAGGTGGGGGAAGGCGAGGTGGGGGGATGGCGAGGTGGGGGAAGGCGAGGTGGGGGGATGGCGAGGTGGGGGAAGGCGAGGTGGGGGGAAGGTGAGGTGGGCGGATGGTGAGGTGGAGGGATGGCAAGGTGGGGGCACTCACTCCCCACGGGCCCAGGGCTGAGCTGCAGGACAGAGCGGCCACAACGGCACCCCCAGGCCTGCTCCACACCCTTCACGGAAGCATCTGCCCAAGCGCAGAGGCTGATATAATTATTCGGGGCAGGACTGCTGTAAGAAAAAGCAAGGCAGTTTAATTGCTTTCTTGTTTCCTGGTAACCCAACTTCCTCCCTGCACTAATGCTTTCTAAACCTCTCGGGCAGCTTAGAAGGACGTAACTCTAAGCACATGAAAAACACTTGTGTTCATGCAGAACAGGATCTCATGGTTCTCTTTGCTTAATGGTTAACTCCTGACTCCAGGAAGGCCACGCAGCTTCCCTCCCTTTCCAGACCGGGGCCCCTCTTGGGGGACAGCGTCCCATTGATTAAACTGCTCATGCACCGCAGGCCTGGCTCTGGTCTGGGCTGGGCAGTGCGGTCCTGGCACTGTCCCAGGGGCCCGAGGAGCTGTGCAAGCATGCTGACACAAGCCAGGGCGCTCACGGCCGGGCGGGGAGGGGGTGCAGACACGAGGAGAGAAGGTGGACCAGGGGTGCACCATGGGAAGGGGTGGGCGTAGGTGCACAGGGGCCCGTGTAAATGCCGTGACCAGAGCACACACACGTGCACACAGAAGGTACAAAGTGCACACGTGTTCATGTGTGTGCGCGCGTGTGCAGAGGCCGTGTCCAGGCTGTGGGTGGAGGCATGTTCAAGCTGCCATGGGACCTGCACTGTCGCCGCAGGCAGGGCTCTCCCAGAGCCCCTGGGATGGGCAGTGAGGCCCCAAAACTGCTGGACAGAAAGTCCAGGAGACCGAACCCCCCTGCACCCCTCCACCCTCAAAGTCTGCAGGCCAGGCCCCCGGCCCCTGGGTACCACTGCAGGGCCACATACCAGATGCTCCCCTCCCCCAGGACAGGCCTCTCCTGATGGGGAGGGTCACCGGCATTCGCAAGCCCCGGGGTCCCTGGACGGCCAGGAAGGAGGGGAGGTGGGCTGCCTGGGGTCCAGGCTCCAGACCCAGCGCCGACACGTTGCCCAGGGTCTCCCCACGTGTGTCCCCTGCGACACCGCTCTCCGAGCTCTGATGCCTTCACTCCCGTGCCAAGGCACAAGGGAGAAGTTTTCACCTGAACCACACTTGGACCCCTCAGGGAGCCCCTCAGTGGGGCTGCAGTCTCCCCCTGGTGCCACCATGACAGCCGGCACACAGGAGCTCCCACCACACACTCACCTATTTCTGAGCCGAGAGCACCCAGACACGCCGTGACTAAGTGGATGCATCCCAAAAACGCAAGCCTGGTTTAACACCGACAGTCAAGGGGTGGCACTCTGTCAACAGAACAAAGGCCCCACAGAGGCAGAGAGGGCGCCCAACAAAACCCAACCATCCTCCACGACGCAAACAGCAACAAACCAGGAGCAGAGGGAGCCTCCGCAACCTGACGCAGGAAAGCAGAAGGCAAGAGGTCACACCCTCGCCATGCCCAGACAGCACAGGACATTAAACGGAATCCACTACAAAGACTACAGAGCCAATAAACAAGTCCAGCAAGACTGCAGAATACAAGCTGAGTACTCAAAAATCAATTACATTTTTATACGTTGTACATTCCAAACATGAAGTTAAGAAAAATATTCCACATGCAAAAGTATCAAAAAGAATAAAATACTCAAGAATAAATTTTAAAATGAAGGGTGAGACTTCAACACTAAAAATGCTTTACACTAAAACACTGTCAAAAGAAATTAAAGAAAGCCTAAATAAATAGAAAGATATCCCATGTTCATGAATTGGAATGCTTAACGTTGTTATCTACAGATTCAATACAATCCCTCTGAAAATTCCAGCTTTTTTTTCAGGGTGGGGGGAGTAATTGACAAGTTGATCCCAAAGTTCATATGGAAATGTAAGGGACCCACAATACCCAGTACAGTTTCAAAAAAAAAAGAACACAGCTGGAGAACTCACACTTCCCAACTTCAAAGTTTACTACAAAGCTACTCTAACCAAGACTTGACGGTACTCACCTGAGGTCAAGGAAGCAGAATTCAAAGTCCAGAAAGACAGCTTACATTTAGGTCAACTGATTACTGACAAGGCTGCCACCACAATTCAACAAGAAAAAATCATTTTTCAACCAATGGTGCATGGACAACTGGACACCCACATGCAACAGAATGAGGCAGGACCTGACCTCACGCTGTATACAAAAAATAACTCCAAACGGACCAAACACCCACATGGAAGGATGGAAGAGCTAAAACTATAAAAGTCTTACAAAAACTGTGACTATAAACACAGCACAAATCTTCATGACCTTCGAAGAGGCAATGGTTTCTCAGACATGACACCATAAGCAGAAGCAACAAAAGAAAAAATAGATAAATTGAACTTCAGCAAAATTAAAAAAAACTTTCGTACTTCAAAGAACACCATCAAGAAAGTGAACAGACAACCCACAGAATGAGAGAAAACTTTGGCATATCGTATTTTGGAAAGGGGATGCATGTCCAAAATACAAGAAGAACACTTACAATTCAACAATAAAAAGACAAATGATTTATTTTTTACAATGGACAGAGAATTTAAAGAGACATTCCTCCAAAGAAGATGTACAAATAGCCAATAAACCCACAAAAAAGACGCTCAACATGATTAGTCATTAGGGAAAAGCAAAGTGAAACCACAGAAATACCACTTTAGACCTGCTGGGAGAGCCTGATCAAAAAGGCAGACAATAACAAGTGTGGGCAAGGACACGGACAAACCGGACCTTCATTCACTGCTGTGGGACTGTAAAATGGTGCAGCCACTTCAGAAAATAGCCGTGTTTCCTCAAAATGTTAAACACTGAATAACCACACGACCCAGCAATTCCACTCCTAGAATATGCGTGGTCTACACCCAAGAGAAATAAAAACGCACATCTACACAAAATGCGTGTCTCCACACAAATGTTTCTGGCAGCATTATTCGTAACAGCTAGAAGTGGAAGCAACCCAAATGCCCATCAATGGATGTGTGGATGAGCAACACTTGCTGTAGCCATACAACAGACTGTTACTCAGCAACAAAAAGGCATGAAGTTCTGAGATGTGGTACAATACAGACGACTCTTAAAGACCATGCTGAATGAGGCTGCCAGACACCACATGCTCACAGCTCCTTTTACACCAAGTCAGAAGAGGCAGAAAGGAGGTGGTCATGGGCACCAGGGGCTAGGGGAGCAAGGAGGGCCTGCTGATGGGGACAGGGCTTCTGTTTGGGGCGATAAACGTGTCCTGAAATTAGATTTTGGTGATGGTTGAACAACTCTGTGAATATACTAGAAGCCACTGAATTTTACATTTTAAAGGGGTGATTCTATGGTTTGTAAATTATATCTCAATAGAGCTGTTATTTAAAAACACCCCGAAGCACTGGGTCACTGCTTCCCACAGCTGGCTGCCCCTCAACATGCGACAGCATCTTCAGAACGATCCAGCATGCTGGGCGGAGATGCCAGGCCTGCCAGAGCTCTGCGATCACAGCCCATGATGGGGAGGGTGGCCGTGGCCTCAGCACACCTCACCAGCAGCCACGAGGCACTTCCCCAGAATGAAAAGGGCTCAGCCCCCCGAATCCTGGAAGCTCCCCTCTAATATCACAAGCCTTCTAGTCAGTCTCCTCACTGCCTAGTAAACAGAGCTTTATTTTGTTCTCCATGGTGGACAACTAACTAGCTGGGGTATCTTTTGATGATTTTAAATTAAAAACAGAGGAAGAGGACTTGAGTAAAAACTGAAAGCAGAGCCCCCGATGAAGCATTTCTGGCAGGGGAGGTACCAACGCTGGACAGACGGATGCTGCGGCGTCCGCAGCCGAGATCCTCGGACAGACCAGGCCTCGCGGCCAACACCAGCGCCAGGAAGGACAAACACACACGGAAAACAAGCAGCACAACTGCATCTCCTCTCAACTGTTCTTGATACTTTCACTGGGGCGAGCTGCTCCGAACTCTGTAAAACAAGCTTTATCAGTCAAGCTTTTATTACATCCCCTTAGCTATTTTTGCTAGATTTGTGATAAATTTCCTTCTTGGAAAGTTTCAGAGGCTCGAAGGGGGAAGACACGCTGCAGACACCTCTTCTTTAGGTCGGAGCAGTCGCCCGAGGCTTGGCGCCCGTCTCTCTGCCAGCGCCTGCCGAGGCTGGGGAAAGGAGGCTGCACCTCCCCACTGCATCTCCCCGTCCGAGAGCCGACGGCCGAGCACCGCTGGGCGAGGCCAAGCCTCACTCTCAGGTACATGTCAGCACTTTGCATTCCTGGTTTGGGGGTTTGAGGGTGCAGGAGACAGGCCCATGCACCGCCCATGCCCTGCCCCACGCAGCACTGCTGGGCAGCCCAGGGTCTGAACGGCAAACCCATTTTCCAAGGGATTTAACCGCCTCCCCCTAGGCAAACCTGCAGCCCCCGCAGACCCTGCAAGGGCAGCTATGGGCCCCTGAGCCTCCAGGAGTGGGCTCTGGGCAGGCAGGCAGGGGAGGCCCGCGGGCGGGGACAGGAAGGCCATGTCAAAGCAAGCACAGGCCCCACCACGGGGCAGGAGAGGAGCAGGGTCTGGGGCACCACCATGCAGGCTGCGCACACAGGCACAGGAGCCCACAGCTGGAACCCCAGCCTGCGCAAGGGCCCAATTCTGTGGCGTCAGAAAAATGTCAGCTGCTCTGAGTCAATCCGATTTTTGCCACTGTCCAGTGGGTCTGGGATCTTGCCTGGAACAAGGGCTTTAGGAGCCAAAGGAACACAAAGCAAACATGAGCCAGGACCTGACTGTGTTCTTGGGCTGAAGCTCAAAGTCAGAAACCTGCTCAGGAGTCCTGGGAAGATTCCAGCTGTTAGACAAGCCAGCGGCCCCAGCTCGCCACAGCCTGGCTCTGCTGAAAGCCAAGACCCCAGAGATGCGATCCCTAAAGGGAATCACGGCCGGATGCCCGCCTGTGCACCAAAGCCCCTTCCCCAACCCGGCCTGTATGTCCCCTTGCCCGGCTGCTCGCTCAGTGCCTGCTCCCCCACAGTGACCCCACTTGTTTGAGAGCCTGGGCCGGGCCATCTTCGCCTCTAGCTCCCAGGGCACCAGACTCGCAGTGGATGCACGTGGGAGCTACCTGAGGGACACCAGCCCCCGGGAGCAGCGTTTGCTCAGTCTCATGTGGGACACTGGGCTCCCTCAGGCAGTCACAAGACACTCCAACAACCCAGGAAGGGACGGCCAGCCTGGGAGCAGACACCCGGGCTTTAGCAACTGTGCATCCAAAATGGGAATGGGAAGGACCCAGAAGAGAGCAAGTAAGAGCAGGTGCTGGTCTCGAATCATCAGTTCAGCCCTTTTTCTTTGCTCTCCCTAATTCCTAGAAGTAATGACCGATGGCCGACGGCACCAAGAACAAGTCAGCAGTTGCTTGGCAGAGCAAAAAAAGCAAGTGGCTTTGTCCTCAGAAGTCACAACACACAACACTGTCCCCGAGAGGCTGACGCACATTCCCTGAGCCCAAAGACCTGACTTCAGGGCTCTGTGAGAAAGCCACTGAGGTCACCCTGAATTCCAGCTTCTAGTAATGAAAGACTCGTCATTCAGATCAACCCATCTGCAGAGACAGTAGAACACGCTGGACCAGGTGACACATGGAAACCAACACCGTAAAGCATGAAAGAGTGGGGAATCCGAAAGGACAAGCGGACGCTCTGACCCGTCTCTGACGGAAAACCCTACACGACGTGCGCCCGCACCCTGCTCCCCCCAGGAGCTAAAGCCCCCAAGAGCCGCACCGGGGCGCACTGGAGCCAGCCAGAGCTCCCACCCTCACTCCAGCCCTCCAGCGATGTACATGTGCGCACGCACACTGTGCACACTCAGTCACACACACTCTCAGACACACACAGGCACCCACGCTCGCTCGCACTTTCTCCCTCACACACTCACGCGTGCACTCTCACATTCACGCACACCCACAATCTCATACACGTTCACACTCAGGCTCGCACGTGCACTCACACTCACACATACTCCACTCGTGGTCGCACTCACAGTCTCCCACACCCGCACACACGCAGCAACCTGCAGAAATGACCGCCTTGGTGCCGAGGACAGCGCATGGCCTTGTGGTAGGGTCAAAAAGGGTGGTCTCCAGATGCTCCGAGTGCCAGGTGCAGGGTGGGCCAGGGACCTCAGCTTTGGGCAAGATTTAGGGCAGTAGCTGAACCCCCAGGCACCTGGCAGAAGCCAACGAGAACCTTCCTGGAGGAGGACGCAGCCATCCCAGGCCTTGGGAAACGCCCATCAATTTTTCAAAGGCAGTGACTGGGAAGTAGTCAGACAGCCAGGCTGACGCTGCACCAAGAAGATGGGAGAAGTAAAACTGACAGAGCAAACTCACACAGACTTCAGTGTTGCAAACTGCACATCTTAACACAACTCTCACACTTAAAGAAACAAATGACAAACTTCAAAATATCTGCAGGGAACTAACAAGCAACTTAGGAAACCCAGTTCCTTGAAAAGCACAAACAGCCATGGCTCAGAGCTCCTAGGAAAGAGTGTCAACAGCCCAACTCCTAGGGAAATGGAGATCATCATTTAAAATCTGGAAAAGAAACCTCCAGGCCCAGATGGTTTCACTGGAGAATTCCACTGTCCCTAGAAAACAGAGTGGGAGGAAGAGCCCCCCCCCACCCCGCTCACTCCATGAAGCCAGCAGACTCTGATGCCCAAACCAGAAACTGCAGAGAAGCATCCCTCACAAACACAGATGCAAAAACCCCGACATACTGGCCAACAGAATTCAGCAGTAAAAAGAAGCTGGTGCCATGAGCACATGGGGTGAACTGGGGCTGCAGGCCCCATCCAGCAGTCGACTCCCAATGGAACCTGCCATGTTCAATGAGCTAAAGAAGGAACATCGCTGATCACGAGAACTGACACAGAAAAAGGAGGACAACATCCACATCCGTTCAGGCCATCGCGTGAGGCCCTCCCCCTACTGGACACGGACGGTCCCCCTGGTGTGGCAGGTGCAAGGCTCAGCTCACGGTCGCCAAGGAGCCACAGGGCAATAAGACAGGACCCTCGTCTTCATGACCGCGCTGGCCCGGTGTGGACGGACGTCGGGGGTGGGGCACAGAGGAGCAGACGGGGTGAGCGGAGGAGAGCACGCTGCTCCGGCCTGGCGCTCCCCTCTGGAGGCACCTGTAACCTGCAGACATGTCATGGCAGCCTTGGGTCGCTGGGGTTGGGGTCAGGGCTCCTTAGCCCTCCCCGGGTGACTCCTGCCCTGTTCCTGCCCGTGTCCCCTGCTCGGGGCTGAACCTCACCAGGCCCCTCATCATGCTGAGGTGAACTTTACCCCCACAGGTGCCTAGAGACGTTTTGACTTTCTGCTTCCCTTATGCTCTAGAAGGACACAGCTCTGTCTTAAAAACTCGGAAATAAACTTTAATCTACCAGTAATAAATAAAAATAAATGTGAAAAAAATTAAGACCAAATTTTCTACAAATAATTCTTCCCGAGGAAAAGACCCGCCCACTGGGGGTGAACAGATTCCCTTCTCCGTCAAGCCGGATGTGCTCTAAGGGTGCTTCGGTGACACGATGTGAACCAGGCCACGGTGCAGAGCCCACGGGAGGGCCCCGAGACGGCAGCTCGAGGGGGCGCCGGGGGCAGGTGGACCGAGCCCTAACCCAGTCCCCACGGCTGCAGGGCCCTGCGCGACCACAGCCAAGTACACGTCCTGCCTGCGACGCTGGCGCTGCAGCCTGCACCCTGAAAGGACAGCAAGGGCCGTTATTTTCTTGAATGAAGTTTTGTTTGCTTTCAAAAAACAAAGTTCCTCGAGGGTGTGTAATCTTATGGCAGGTCTAATTTTCCAATAGCTGATGTGGACAAGCCGACGATGGGGGGTTGAGGGCGTGCAGGGGAGTCTGTTTATCCTGAGGACGAGAATGTGGGTCGGAAGGACAGGGCCACAGTGTGTCCTCATGGGCCGTCCCTAACCTCCTGTCACACTCTCACGCCCCTCTTCAGACACGCCGGCGACACCGCGCCACACGAGACGTGGAGTGGCACCTGCCAGACTGCTGGGCTTTCCAAACCAGGGCGCAGGTGGGATCCCGGCCTTGTCCAGGCCTGGCGGATCACGGTGCCTGCTCCCTGGTGGCAGCAGGGTCTGCAGGGACAAGCACGGCCACATGGCCTTGGGGGACCAGTACTGAGGCCGGGGCAGCCACTGCAGAGAGACGGGTGTGAGCACAGGTCACGCCGGGTCTCCCCCACCCACACGTCTCTCCTCGGACACCTCAGGAGCCCCTGAGAGCATCACACGCGGCCCTGGGCAGCCTGAAGTCTGGGTTCCCTCTCAGCTGGCAGGAGCATACCCGAGAGGGGCAGGGCAGCTGACATGGAGAAAAGGCCATTCTCTGCCCTGGAAAATGACCCAAAGGACAGTGAGTCTCAAGCAGCCACTGTTGATGCTTGAACAGTGGGAGCCCTGAGCTCTGTGCTGGGAAAACCGTCTTCAAAGCAGCCGCTGTTTTCCCAGCTGTGAAAGCTCCATCCTGGGAAATCTTCTCATACCATTACAAAAATAATTTTGAAAAGACTGTACAAATATTCGCCTGATCTGTCCATTCTGGGATGTGGAGCCCAAGCTGGAGAACTTCCCTGACAGTCCTTGTGACAGCTTCCCCACACGGACGGGCTGTCGCCCCACAGGGCTGGGGACAGGTCTCAGAAACCTCCCAGCAGGACGTGGACGGAGGCGGACGCCCCACCTGTGTTTCCTGTTTGATTCGCCCACAAACAGCCCAGCCAAGGAACCGACGAGGCAGCAGAACAAC
Source organism: Choloepus didactylus (assembly GCF_015220235.1). Classification (NCBI taxonomy): domain Eukaryota; kingdom Metazoa; phylum Chordata; class Mammalia; order Pilosa; family Megalonychidae; genus Choloepus; species Choloepus didactylus. The sequence continues at coordinate 26,336,897 of NC_051327.1, read as the reverse complement.
CCAGGAAGGAGCAGGCGCAGATCACAAGCATGCCCGGGGCACCTCGCAGGCAGGCTGCTGCTTGAACTTCCAAATGCCCATTTACTCAGAGACCATGGTCTCAAGATGGTGGCGACACGGCACCCCTCTTCCAAGGCAGGGAGAGGAGGAGCAGCCGCGAGGCAGAGGCCGAGCTGGGGGCCCCCGAGCTGCCCTGGCCGTGCGGGGGACGCACAAGGTGCCCCAAACCCACCCGGCACCCTGCATGGTGTCTTGGTGAGGCCCAAGTGTGATGGTCTGACCAGGAGTTACCTCATAAATTACTTGTGATAAAGCTAAGATTGAAAACAAAGAAGCTAAAAGCCAACCATGTTTTAAAAACACTAAGACAAAAAATTATAAACATGGTCAAACGTTCCAAACTTTTACATATTTTCTAAGTTTTTACTTTTATAAATGAAAAAAAGATTTGTGTTTTAAAATTAAATTAAAACAGTGAGACAAATCCCCACCCACAGCTCACGTCGGCAGCGTGTGTGATACACCCACGACGGGGGGCCGACGGGCTGGGTCTCCTTTCCTGTCTCGTCATTTCGCCGTTGTTTATGCAGGAACTGCACAGGGAGGGCAGGCGGATGCCCAGTCGTGCGCTGCTGCCCCGGAGGGAAACGCGCTCCCACCCGCACCACCCTCAGGCCTGCACAGCCTGGTCCTCCGGAGCAGCTCCCCGGCCGCCGGCATCCCAGGCATCCTCTGTCTGCGGCAGGCGGCCTTCCCCCCTCTGCCCACGTCCTGCCCCTCCTCTTCCAACGACCCAGTCCCACCGGGTCAGGGCCCCCAGCCCCGAGTGGCCCCAAACTGCGAATCGCATCTTCAAAGACCCTGTTTCCAAACAACGTCCAGGCCACTCGTGGGAGCTGCGGTCAGGGCTTGGACAATCCTGTTCACGGACACTATCCAACTCGCAACCCCTGAGGGGTGGACTTCCCTACAGATTCCGAGGCGTGTGAGGACTTGACTCATCGGCAGGGAGGCTGGCAGCGCAGAGCCCGGCCAGAGTGAGGACCCCAGAAACAGACGACCTGCTGCGTCCACTAGTTCCAAGCAGCGAGCAGGGGCCGCCCCCAAGGCCCAGGGGCTGAAAGCCATGGGCAAAGGGCTCAGGCTCCGCCCGGAGCGACGGTGGGGGTCTCGTGCGCCAGGGAAACGGCATGGGTGGGCTCTGAGCCCTGCGAGCACCGGCCAGGGCAAGCAGGGCAGGGGGAAGTCAGGACAAGCCCAGGCAACCCAGCGAGGGGCCGGCAGTGTGGTGGCGAGTCACCAGGGTCAGGACGTGGTCTAGAGGTGGAGAAGACCCGCTCTCCGGAGATGGGGCCCAGCACGAGAAGGACGAGGGGACCCTAGCGGTGCTCCCGGCTCCTGAAATGCGGGGGCAGAGAGGGCACCTGACAGAGCTGCGGTCCCGGCCTTCCTACTCCCACAGCCCTGAGGGCGGCTGCAGGACGCTGAGGAGAGGCGGCAGAGCGGTGAGCCTGCCCTCGGTGCACCCTGCAGGCATGGAAGCCCACCTGCCAAGAAGGCCCCCGAGCCTGGAAGCAGACGAAGGAAAATGGGGGACAGCGGGCCTGGGGCCATGTCTGTTCCTGCCAGGACCAGCTCTGCCGGTGAGAGAACCCGACTGGGAAGGGGCAGGTGCCAGCCGCTCCCCAGGACCGGGGCCCCTACAGGGGAGGACACGGGGCTACAGTCGGGGGGCGATATGGAGAGGTGGGAGCGCAGCAGGCGGGCCCCAGGCACCCGCATGCTCCCCGTCGGCCTCGCCTCCCGGCCTGGCACCGCTCAGCAGCCCGCCTGGGAAGGGGCTGGAGCTGTGGCCACCCACACGCACACCAGGCCCGGGAAAAGAGGAAAACAACCATTGGTGTTGAGGGCTGTGCAGAGCTGTTTACATGCAGAACTCTGCTCAGCCCTCACCACGACCCAGCGAGACAGGCAGCCTCCTCCCTGTTCCACTGGGAATGACGCTGAAGCTCAGTGGGGCCATGGCCGCTGGTGTCAGCAGCAAAACCACGGCTCCGGGCCAGGGGTCTGACTTCTGGGGAGCCCCTATCTAGCAGGTGTACCCCCAACCCTCAGATGAAGGGACTCTAACCGCACCATCCCTCCCACAGATGCCTACTGAGGACCACTAGCAAGCGCAGGGCTGAGTGCTAGGGCTACAACCATGAGTGAGGCTCATGGGCAGACAGACAGACAGACATGGCGGCCAGCAGGCGCAACACAGCGTGGCAGGTGCTAGGCGGCTTTTCACTGGGCCTCCGCAGCGAGGAAGGAGGTTAAGTGACATCAACGACCAACCAACCAGGAAGGTAACTGGGCTGCCCGAGGGCTCCAGCACAGGCTCTGGCCGGACACTCGGACTGGGGCGGCTTCCGACGCAGTCTCCCGGGAAATCCCCGCCATCGTCACTAAAGACAAAGCCAGGCGGCCTCTTGTCAAGATGGGGCAGGGGAAGGGGACCAACAAAATGACCGGTGGCCGGCCCCTACACGGCTTGTGACCAGGGGCATCCCCTAGGACGAGCACAAGCTCGGGATTCAACAGAAAGTGGGGAGCGTGCCTTCCCCTTCGGGGGGGGGGGGTACAAGGCAGCCACAATGCCCTTTGCTGCTTCCCTCTCCGCAGGTTCCTGTATTGACCCGAGAACGGTGACTCCTAAGGGCCAAAGAGTCAGGGCGGGCTGTGGGGAGGCGCCCGTGCCCAAAGTCTCGGGTGCCCGCGCAAGCCCGGAGTGGTAAGGCCACTCGGCCTGGGCGGGGGAGCAGACTGCTCGTTGTTCTGGGCAAAACCCATCAAAAAATAACCAAACTGGACAAATGTTTGGAACGTAACAGAAAGGCAAAGTGCTCTTAGTATGTAAAGTCTACTTTCAAATCAACAAGGAAAAGATAAACTTTCTAACAGAACTGGTAAAAAAATATGAATAGGTAATTCACGAAAGGAAAAACAACCAACACAGATGTGAAAATTAAACGCCCATGAACAGCTGCTTCCTCTTGGAAAATATGGAAAACAACTGCGGTGCACAGGCTAGTGTGGGGCAGCAAGCCCTCTCGGACACGGGGAAGCCACACGAGGCCACCCCTTGTAAAACCACTGAGAAGCACCTGCTCCAACTGCTGCTTAGGGCAGGCTCAGGCACAAATCGGTGCTTCTGGTTTCTTCTGTATTGGCTATTCTCTTTACATTGATCGTGTTATTACACAGAAGAACTAATAACCTTCTTTGTAATTGCATGTTTGTGAGTTATTTCTGCTTGCCACTGGAAAGCAAGGCCCACGGACATCTCCGGCCAACCAGAAGCAGCTAAAGCCTTAGATGCTGACCCAAGGACAGCCGGACTGGGGGGCAGGGGTGGGAGGGCTGGGTCCTGTTTCCTCTGGCCCAGAATGAGGACCATCAGATTTCTACAGCGAGGAGGGAAGCTGGTGATTCTCCAACCTTCCTGCAAGTAGGCCGAGCCGGCCCGAGTAAGAGATGGAGGCAGCCGTGCTTGTGCCTAGGGAGGGGACAGAGCAGACACCTCAGAAAACTCCCCAAGACCCCAGGAAGTCACCCCATGCAGGGTGGACAATGGCCACGTCCACCGTGAAGCCAGCAGGAGGGCTGGCACCAAGCCCGGGAAAGCACCGAGGGCTGGCTCTGTCTCTTGGTGTCCTCATCCAAGCGTGAGCACTCAAACACAAGCCAGTGGCAGCACCCACGTGGCGAGGATATGGGGACAGGCCTCTACGCTGCCGCCGGCGGAAACGTCAAACAGTGCAGCCGCTTGGGTTACGACGCAGCCGCGGCACCTGTGGGCACTCACCCAGACTGCCAGAGCCGATGTCCATGAACGTCCAGGCAGAACGTAAACGTCAAGAGCCAGAAACAACCCCGAAGGCCTCCAGAAGGTGGGCAAGCGTGACAGGTCTCCTGGCCTCGCGGCCTCGAGGTGACGGAGCAGTTCTGCGCCCTGGCTATGGAGACCACACACTTGCACAGGTGAGACACCGCTGCCTGGCTGACAGCAGCATCTACTACGCAAGATATCATCACGGGGGACCTCCCTAAATGTCCTTCTGCAACTGGCAGTGAACACATAATGATTTTCTAAATATTCTGTCAGCAAAAAGAAAGCGAGCACCATGCTGCCCGTCTCTCAGCAGACCCCTCTGCCTAAGCACTTGCCCTACCACGATCCGCTGGCCCACACGTCCCAGCTGTGCCCTCCCCCAGGGCAGGGGCACTCCCGCAGCCCACAGGCCCAGCATACGGCCCCAGTCAGCCACAGAGTGAGCTGGCAGCAACCCCCCTGCGAAGACCCCACGCCCAGCCCAGGAGCTGCTGCCGCGCTCCAAGGGGACACAACGCAGTTGGGAAAAGACCTGGGTGTGGGAGATCGTGCTGGATCTCCCCTCTAGGGACCTTCCTTGGCAGCCCTTTGAACAGCCACCCCGCCTTTGAACTCCCAGGCCCCGGACTTTTAGGAAGGGCCACCTCAGCTGGGCCAGCAGCCGGCTCTGTTCCCCCAGTTCTGACCTCTGAGACACAGCAGGTGCTGCAGGGCCCCTGCTCCAGCCACATCCAGTCCACCTCCAGGCTGGGGCCTGATCTGTGGGACACGGGCCCCCAGCTGTTCCCCAAACACCAGCTGAGCAGCAAAGAGCCAAGAGGCCCCTAGAGCACCAGCAGGCACTCTGTCCTCTGTGGCCCCCCACCCTTTAAACTCTTGTGACAAGACTCGCCTTGGGATCTTCATCAAGGCTGCTTTTCCCTCGGATTTGGACTTGTTTTAGCCCAGCAAGCAGCAGCCAGTAGCCACAGCCCACTCATGAGACCGGAAGGGCTGGAGGCCAGTGGGGGCTCTGGCGGCTGCAGGCCCCACACCCAGGCTTGCGATCATTGAGGGGCTCGTCACCCGCGAGAGAACGGAGGCTCCCAGTCTTGGGAGGAGCAGACAAAGGCATGATCTCGGTGGCTCAGCTTCCCACCCACGTGGACACGAACTTCACACTCAGGGCAAGTGCTCCCCGGCTGCCTCAGAGGCTGCAATTCTTCTTCCAGTGTGGCCTCTGCCTGGTCCCCATGGCCACCTTCCGAGGGTCTGTCAGAGACGCCAACCAAGAAGAGGGCCTGGGAGATTCTCGGGCAAGATGGTGGCATAGAGAGGAGTGGAAGCTAAGTAGTCCCCCTGGAACAACTACAAAAAACCAGAAACAACTAGTAAATAATCCAGAATAACTGCGGGGGGACAAACGAGACCATCCACCCATCATACACCAACCTGAATTGGGAGGAATGCCCGAGAACACAGCATAAAATCTGTAAGTAAAACCTGCAGAACCAGGTCGGGAGACCCCCTCCCCCATAGCCCGAGCTGCGGAGCCTCATGGTGCCACAGAGAAGCTCTCTCCCAGCAAGCGAATACAGCTCAGCTGAGCTCCGACTGGGGTTTTAAGTAGCGAGTGTGAACTGCTCACTACAGGTACGCAGCCCCAAAAACAGACAGAGGCTTTGGGTGACGACTGACCTGGGAGAGCCGGAGGACTGATAGTCTGAAGGGGACTATCTGTTTCTTTTTTGGCTCAGTGGAGAAAGCCCCAGTCATTTTCAGTTTCCAGGGCTGTGACTCGGGGAAGGGTGGAGACAGCACAAGCAGAGAGCGAGACCATTGAAATGCTAATGACCTCCACCTGAGGGGTCTGTCTTCTCTAGGAGGAAAGGGGTGGGGCCCTTTCCATTCAGAACCAGACCCCAGAGCCTGGGGGAACACGGCCACACCTCCTCACACCAGCCAAGAATTATAGGCTAACAGGCATCACCTGCTGGGCAGAAAAGCACAGTGACCCGAGGCATCAAAGGCTGGAGCAATTTTCTAAGACACACCCACAGGGAAACCAGATACTGAATATTTCTTCCCTCTGGGACCTGAGCCTGTTCTGGTCTGGGAAAACCTGCTTTGGATAACCAAGGAAACCATGCCTAGACAACAGAAAATTACAACCTACACTAAGAAAAACAAAGTTATGGCCCAGTCAAAGGAACAAACGTACACTTCAACTGAGATACAGGAATTTAAACAACTAATGCTAAATCAATTCAAAAAGTTTAGAGAAGATATTGCAAAAGAGATAGAGGCTGTAAAGGAAGCACTGGGCATGTATACGGCAGAAATCAAAAGTTCAAAAAACCTACTAGTAGAATCTATGGAAATGAAAGGCACAACACAAGAGATGAAAGACACAATGGAAACATACAACAGCAGATCTCAAGAGGCAGAAGAAAACACTCAGGAACTGGAGAACAAAACACCTGAAAGCCTACACGCAAAGCAGCAGATGGAGAAAAGAATAAAAAAATATGAGCAACGTCTCTGGGAACTCAAGGATGAAACAAAGTACAATAATGTACGTATCATTGGTGTCCCAGAAGGAGAAGAGAAGGGAAAGGGGGCAGAAGCAATAATAGAGGAAATAATTAATGAAAATTTCCCATCTCTTATGAAAGACATAAAATTACAGATCCAAGAAGCACAGCGTTCTCCAAACAGAAGAAATATGAAGAGGCCTACGCCAAGATACTTAATAATCAGATTATCAAATGTCAAAGACAAAGAGAGAATCCTGAAAGCAGCAAGAGAAAAGCGATCCATTACATACAAAGGAAGCTTCATAAGACTATGTGCGGATCTCTCAGCAGAAACCATGGAGGCAAGAAGGAAGTGGTGTGATATCTTTAAGATACTGAAAGAGTAAAACCACCAACCAAGAATCCTGTATACAGCAAAGCTGTCCTTCAAATATGAGGGAGAGCTCAAAATATTTTCTGACAAACAGACAATGAGAGACTTTGTGAACAAGACACCTGCCCTACAGGAAATACTAAAGGCAGCACTACAGGGTGATAGAAGACAGGAGTGTGTGGTTTGGAACACAATTTTGGGTGATGGTAGCACAACAATGTAAGTACACTGAACAAAGGTAACTATGAATACGGTTGAGAGAGAAAGATGGGGAGCATGTGAGACACCACAAGAAAGGAGGAAAGATAACGACTGGGACTGTGTAACTTGGTGAAATCTAGAGTATTCAACAATTGTGATAAAATGTACAAATATGTTCTTTTACAAGGGAGAACAAGCAAATGTCAACCTTGCAAGGTGTTAAAAATGGGGAGGCATTGGGGGAGGGATGCAATCAGCATAAACTAGAGACTGTAACTAATAGAATCATTGTATTATGCTTCCTTTAATGTAACAAAGGTGATATACCAAGGTGAATGCAGATAAGGGGGGGGTAGGGGAGGCATGTTAGACACTTGACACTGGTGGTATTGTCTGATTCTTTATTCTACTTTGATTTAAGGTTATTTTTCCTTTTGCTGCTTCCTAGCTGTCATTTTTTTTGTTTCCTCTTTCTTTTGCCTCTCTACCGTCTTTGACTGTCCCTCCTGCCTTGTGGAAGAAATGTAGATGCTCTTGCTTAGTATGAGCAGAATGTTCAATTAGGATGAACTTAAATGTTTGCAAATGAACAGGGGTGTTGGTAGCAAGATGTGAGAATAACTAACAGCACCAAATGGTGTGTGAATGAGGTGGAAAGGGGAAGCTCAGAGTCATATATGTCACCAGAAGGAAAGTTGGAGGTCAAAAGATGGAAATGTATAAAACTGAATCCTATGGTGGGCAATGTCCATGATCAACTGTACAAATACTAGAAATCACTTCATCAACCAGAACAAATGTATGACAATACAATTAGAAGTTAATAATGGAGGGGCATGTGGGGAAGAACTATATACCTATTGCAAACTATATACTACATTTAGTAGTATTTCAACATTTTTTCACAAACAGTAACAAACGTACTATATCAATACTAGGAGTCAATTGATATTGAGGGGGGTTGATTAGGGATAGGGGAGGTTTAGAATTTCCTTTTCTTTTTTTTCTTTTTTCATCTTTCACTTTATTTCTTGTCTGGAGTAATGAAAAGTTTCTAAAAATTGAACAAAAATTAAGTGTGATGGATGCACAGCTGTATAAGGGTACCCAGGGGCAAGTGATTGTACACTTTGGATCTTTGGATAATTGTATGGTATCTGAACAATCTCAATAAAAATGAAAAAAAAAAAAAAAAAAAAGAGGGCCTGGGCCTCCCTGGACTGCAAATGCCAGCACAGAGCCTCTTTTCCCACTGTGGGAAGACCCAGGTGCTTTAGGCCAGGAGATCTCCCTAAAAGCCGGGAAATTGCTCTGTGATGGGGAAGGAATCCAAGCCATGGCCAGCTGTGCAAGCCTGGGAGCCCCCATGTCCAGGGGAGCTAACACAGGGGCGGCAAGTGAACTTCTAGCTGAGCACCCGCAGATCACCTGGGGCCGAGGAGGTACAAAAAACACCCAAGACGGAAACATTTACCACCCGGCCTGGGACAGGGACATGCACTGCACCCTGCAGAGGGAGGGAGGTGGTAACCAAAAGTGCCGGCCAAAATGTAAAAACCAACATTTTCATAGAGCATTAAAAAGCTCACAAAAAATTAAGGGACGACCAGACCAAAACTATGGGGTGAGCTGGCAGCCCTGCAGCTTAGGGCCTCGCAGCTCTGAGAGACCCCCCCACTCAGCAGGAGGTGGGGGCAGCAGCGAGGGGTGGGGAAGGCCCTTGCCAGGGGGGCAGCGTTCTGGGCCGACGTTTTGTTTCCCTCGTACACGGGGGCCTCACGAGGTAGGGAGCAGAGGCACGCGGACCAGTGTGGTGTGTCCCGCCTGATGAGCTCTCCGGCCTGGACCGAAACAGGTTTATCCCCAGTGCTGACCTGCAGCTCCATGGGGTGCGGGCCATTCTCTCAGAAAGTCCCCACAAGCCAAGTGCTCTTGTCTTCCGTAAACGCCCAAGGGGGCGGTCACTATTGTACTTGATGCCGGAAATATCATGAGGCACGGAGGCTGTTTCTCCCCGAGGCGCTCCGCAGAGGCTAGGAAATGGGAACTTTGGCCTCGAATCCAAGCCCAGGCCCACCGAGGCGGCATCTAACGGGAAGACCCCACACGAGGCTGCAGCTGACGGCGGGCAGCGCCACCCTAACGCTCACCAGCTCCACGACTCCTAAGCGCCTAAACCCCCACATTCAATCCCTTTGTGCTGGAAATACCTCACATGGCCTCTGCTTTGACTGTGTTTGTAGCAGGTCTCGATATAAAACGCATTTCATATTGTGAAAGCTCAAGCGTTGGTGGAATCCCTTTAAAAGCTCTTATTTCTAGAGAAATGCTCACCTTTAAGGTGACTAAAATCCAAAAAGATATGCCTGATTATAAAAGGGACCTTTGCTCTTTTTTGGAGGGAGGTCATTTGTTTGTTTTTAATCGTGTTTGGGTGTTGAATTTTATCAAATCCACTCAGTCAGTGGTCAGGCTAATCCCCAGATAGCCACCAAAAAACTATTTGCTATTTACTGCAAACCAGAGGAAATCAGTGAAAAACACCAACTACTTCCGAGGTCAGAACCCACCTATCATTTGTTTTGTTTTGTTTTGTTTTCATTTTTTTTCATCCAAACAGCAATCAATGCGATTGTAAATGCAGAGATTCAGCAAAGTGCGGATGAGCTAATCCCAGCTCTATATGATCATCACACCTCTAACTGTACACATTGCTTTTATTTAACTATTGAAAAAATACATAAGAGTTTGCATCTCCATAAATAGCATATGTTAAAACAGGTCAGTTGATGCAGCATTAAATCAAAACTCTGCTTTTAGCAGCATAAAAACTCAGCTGTTAAAATATATATTTGCTGAATAAGTTAAGTGCCCTCATTTGCTAAGTTTTATCAACCACAGAAGAGAGTTAGGCCAAGCCACCTGGAGGTGGAGAGAAAATTAAACAGCTGGCCAGGCCCTGAAGACAGATTTCAGAAAGGAGTCTGGGGTGGGAGGGAGCCAGGGGCAGCAGGAGCCCAAGCGGGGCCCGGCATGGAGGACAGAGCTGGGGTGGGGGGCAGCTCCTCGCAGACCAACGTCACTCCCAAGCTGCAACGCAAGGCTCTGCTACACAAGGAACCACCACACACAGTCTATCCCGAGTTTACGACAGAACACGGCCAAGGTCATCTGCTCACTGTTCATTTCACCAGCAAGTATCCCCAATATAAAGAGCAGAATGAAATGTCTCTTTTAGAATCCAACTGAACATGGGGAACCAAAAAAGAACACCGTAGTACAATCTAGCATATCCAGCAAAAATAACAAAAACCCAGGCTATGGTTACCCCAGAAACACAGGTGGCTCAGCTGTGGGACATCCAAAGGACATTCGCATGTAAGGGCTCTGACCCCATCACTCGACACCGCACCAGAAGTCAAAGCCACTGCAAAAAGATAAAGAAATGAGGCGTACATATCAGAAAGAAAGAAATCTGTCACTCTCTGTACACATTATCATTTGACTACAAAATCCAATCAAAGAGAATCAACTGACAAAAAACAGTGGAATTAGAATGTTCAATATGCTTATAAGATCAATATCCAAGACATCAGTTGTTTTCCCAGTCGCTGTCAACATCTACGAGACAGCAGAGAAAAAAGCAGACTCTGAAATACGCGGGAACCATCATGAAAAGAAACATCCAACATCTCTGCAAAGAAAACCACAGCCTTGCCTGAAGGACATACAAGACAAACTTAATAAATCACAAAGGACTTTTCATGAAATCTGAAAGTCACTCAGATGAGAAACTGCAAGACGACGGCCAGGAACACAATGAAGAAACCGAGGAGGCATCCACCCCGCTAGGCACTAAAACATACATAGATACATAGATACATATACATAAAACACCTAAAGAACTAAACAGGGTGGTAGGGAACTAGCCGAATACATTACAGTTTATCAACATAATGGAACATCACGCAACTGTTAAAAGAATAGGCTGTGTCAACAAATGGTGTGTGAACAACTGGAAATCCAATGTAAAAGAATGTGGGAACTCTTCCTCACAACACACACAAAAACTACCTCAAAATAGACCAAAGGCCTAAACATAAGAGCTAAAACTATAAAATTCTTAGAGGCAGAGAAGTAAATCTTCCCGACCTGGGATTAGGCAATAGTTTCTTAGATGACACCAAAAGCACACACACACAAAAAAATAATAAACTGGACCTCAACAAAAATTAAAAACTTTTAATTCAAAGGACACTATCAAGAAAATGAAAAGACAACCCATGGAATCATAGAAAATGTTTGCTAATCATACATCTGATAGAGACCTTATATCTGAAGTAGGCAAAGGATCTGAATAGACATTTCTCTGAAGAAAATATACAAATAGCCAATAAGCACATGAAAAGACACTCAATGTCAGTAACCACTGGGGAAACACAAACCAAGCCCACAATGAGATTATTTCCCATTCTCTAGAATGGCTCTGATCAAAAAGACAATATCAAGTGTTGATGAAGATGGGGAAACTGGAACCTGCCATGCTGCTGGTCGAAAGGCACAAGATGAGCTGTGCTGGGAAGCACTTCCTCAAAGGCTAACCCCAGCTACCACGACTCAGCAATTCCGCTCCTGCAGACAGACCCGAGAGAAATGAAAACACCTGTCTATGCAAAAACTTGTGTTTTTAGCAGCTTTACTCATAATAGCCAAAACGTTGATACAACTCAAATATCCACTAACTGAAGACTGGATAAACAAAGTGTGACATATACAAGCATATCTCGCTTAATTGTGCTTCACTTTTTTCTACCTTACAGATATCGTGTTTTTTACAAATTGAAGGTTTGTGCCAACCCTGTGTCAAGCAAGAGCTTGCATGTGCTCACTTCATGTCTTGGTGTCACATATTAATTAAGGCACATTCACTGTTTTTTAGACATAATACTCCTGCACACTTGATAGACTATGGTACAGTGTAAACACAGGATATGCACTGGGAAACCAAAAACTTCAGTGACACGCTTTACTGTGATATTTGCTTTACTGTGGTGGTCTGGAAATGAACCTGCAGTATCTCCAAGGTGTGCCCCATATAAAATGGAACATTTGGCAATAAAAAGAAATGAAGTCCTGATTCATGCCAGAAGATGAAAGAACCTTGAAAACACTAAACAAGTGAGTGCATTTTTATTAAAGTCTGGAATAGGCAATTCTATGGAGACGGAAAGTAGATTAGAGGCTGCCCAGGGTTCCGAGAGGTTTTGGGAAAGGGGGGACTGATTACTAATGGGTACGGGGTTTCTTTCCGGGGTAATGAAAATGTTCTAAAGCTCATTGTGGTGCTGTTTGCACAACTCTGTGAATATATAAAAACTACTGTGCTGGATACTTCAGGGGAATAGTATGAAAAATGACCCTCATTTCAGTAATGGGAATATTAGAAATATTAACACAAAAGGTGAAAACGAAATGGCGTTTCTGTTACTTGCATGCAGAAGAGCTTTGATGAGCTGCTCTCTGATGGACAGTTGAATCTCTGCCGACACAGCCCCGCACAGCCCACAAAGTGCCACAGAGTGCCTGGTATGCTGTAGGCACTTAGCATTTGTTTCTTCATTTAAAAACAAAGGAGCAGTAACACCAGCCCCGGACATGCAGGGACACGGCTGCAGCATGGTGGTGAAGGCGCCCCAGCCACCAGGCCTCTCCTACGAATGACGCTCTGACGCAGGAAGGTCGAGAAGCGGAACCCTAAGTTGCGGCAGTGAAACCTAAAGCTACAGGGGGCCTCAGATGTGAACTTGTCAGAGACCCAAAATGGAGATGCGTCTGAAGAAGCTGTGGAAGCTGGAAAAGTTAAAACGTCCCTAACACAGTCTATGAGTGTAGGCGTGTCAGGAGCCCGAAATGCAGACGTCTAATGAAGCACTGAAAAACGTTCAAGTTAAAACATCCCCAAAGAAATCTGTATTAGCCAAGGGGAAGCAGCAACACGGTCACCCAATTCAGAATCAGAAAAGAAAAAGAAGGTAAAAATTGTAGAAAATGCTGGGTCTGATGAAAAAAAAGCAGAAACCAAAAACAAAGTAGAGTCTGAAGAAGGTGCTGGAGCTCCTGAGGAGACAGGAAACAGCAAGAAGCAGCCAGATGATGACGGTGACAAGGAAGTGCCCAGCTCGCCCCGGGACTGACCGAAGCTTCTGAGGATACATCATCCGCAACCCTACCTAACGCTGTCAACGAAAACACTCCGCAGGCGCTTACGAACACAACTGCGGGCACTTAGGAACACGACTACAGGTGCTTACGAACACAACTGAAACCTGACGTAAAAGTGTCAGACCACTTCTGAAAGGCAGAGATCTTCTGGCGGCTGCAAAAACAGGCAGTGGCAAAACCCTGGCATTTCTCATCCCTGCTGTCGAACTCACTGCTAAGCTAAAACTCATGCCCAGGAACGGAGTCCTCATGTTCCCACCTGCAGGGAACTGGCCGTGCAGACACTGGCTGTGCTTGAGGGGCTAATGAGCCACCACGTCCACACGTACAGGCTGATAATGGGGGACAGCAGCAGACCTGCTGAAGCACAGAAGCTTGCTAATGGGACCCACATCATTGCGGACCGGCCACAACGTGGACTCCTGGACCACAAGCAGAATCCCCCAGGGTTTGTGTGTAAAACCTACAGTGTCTGGTTATTGCTGAGGCTGATCATATCCTGGATGTTGGGCTTGAAGAGGGATTAAAACAGATTATTAAACTTCTGCCAGTATGCAGACAGATCATGCGCTTCTCTGCCACACAAACTCGAAAAGTTGAAGACCTGGCAAGAATTTCTCTGAAAAAAGAGCCATTGTATGTTGGTGTTGATGAAGATAAAACTAATGCAACAGTGGACAGTCTTGAGCAGGGATATGTTGTTTGTCCCTCTGAAAAGAGATTCCTTCTGCTCTTTACAATCCTTAAGAAGAACCAAAAGAAGAAAATGACGGTGTTCTTTTCATCCTGTAAGTCCATGGAATACACCATGAATTGCTGAACTACATTGATTTGCCTGTCTTGGCCATTCATGGAAAGCTGAAGCAAAATAAGCGGACGACACCTTCTGCCAGTTCTGCAAGGCAGATTCGGGGGTACTGTGGTGCACAGACGCCGACCGGATTGTTCGGATGACCCTCCAGAGCCTGAATGCGAGAGGACAGCCTTGCACGTTCTGCGCCAGAAGACCTGGGTTTCCTCCACCACTTGAAGCACTCCAGGGTTCCATTAAGCAAATTTGAGTTTCCTGGTCCAAAATTTCTGACATTCAGTCTCAGCTTGAGAAATTGATTGAAAAGAATCACTTCCTTCACAAGTCAGCCCAGGAAGCATGTAAGTGATACATTCGAGCATATGCTTCCCATTCTCCAAAACAAATCTATAACATTAGTAACTTCAGTCTGCCTCAGGTTGCTCTGTCATTCGGTTTCAAGGTGCCTCCTTTTGTTGGTCTGAATGTGAACAGCAACACTAGCAAACGCAAAAAGAGAGGAAGTGGAAGATTTGGCTACCAGAAAGCCAAGAAAATTGAGAAGTCCAAAATCTTCGAAAACATCAGCAGGAAATCATCCAACAGCAGGCAGGTCCCTCACTGAAGACACACTTCCTTTCATCCCGAATAACTCTGCCCTGAAATGGACTTTTTCCCCCGTTCTAACAAAGGAACTTATTTCCACGATTTGTACTGATCTAATAAGAGTATTAATTAACTTGGGGAAAAAAAAAAGGAGACTATGTGACCAAAAACAAAGATACAAAAAAAGACCTACTGGGGGGCTGAAGGGCCGAGCAGCAGGTCCCACGGCTGTCTCCCGCAGGCACGTGCTCTCCTGCGAGTCAAACGCAGCTGAAGCCGAGACGGAAGGGGCAGCGAGCGCCACCAGGAAGAGGCTGCACCCGCCCTGCCGGCAAAAAGCTGGGAAGGAAAACAAGGGCGAAGCAGAGTTGGAGCCCTGGGAAACCACTATGCTACTTTTCGTCTCCACAGGGTAGTCTATCCTGGACTTTCATATTTTCATGTTTCACATTGTCAGGTTTTCAAGGTTCTTCCATGTGCCGGCATGACTCAGAACCTCGTTTCTTTTTACTGCCAAACAAGCTCTGTTTAACTACAACCCCCCGGGCTGGCGGGGGGCAGTGGCTGCAGAGGACACCTCCAGGGCCAACCGTCCACAGGGCACCAGGAGCCAAGGCCACGCCTGCACCTGCCTGGGACCAGGGAATTTACTCAGGAAACAGCTGAAGTGGTGAGCAGGCGACGGACACAGAGAGTGCTCACTGGAGTCTATTTCTAATAGGAACACGGAAATAAATAAAAATAAACCGAACCAACGGAAGAAAGGAGAAACAGGCTAGTCCAGGCATCCAGCGGGAGGCCCACTCAGCAAGGCGCCCACTCGGCGCCCATGCCATGCCCCATCAGAGGAAACAAGGCTCCTCGGAGGATGCTGATTCCGGGACTGGGGTGGGGGGATATGAGCCTCGAGCACCTGAAAAGCCAGACAGTAAAGAAATGCTCAAATAACAAACAGGGGCACGTCGAAGGGACCCAGGAGCCACCTGGACGAGCTCCCAACAGCCAAAGCCAGAACAAACGAAAGCAAGAAATTAAGTAACATATATTGGATTATAACCCTAAGAATAAGATAAATACCCACGAGTCCGTCCTGAGATGAGTCAGTAGTGGGGAGAGGCGACACATCTCCCGTGCAGATGATCTGCGCAGCCCGCGACCTCTTCCCAAGGACAGTGTGGGAAGGGGGAAAGTCACTTCACAGTGCAGAGCCCTGACCCTGCCAACCCCAGCCCGGTGGCCTTCCACAGGGCTGGGGTGGGGGGTGGGGGTTGTCACATGGACAGACTGGACCCCTGAAGTGATGGGGATGCCATCCCCCACCCCTACCCCACCCCAAGAGCCCCCGTCCAATCAGGAGGGACACATCAGATGAAGCCCAGCAGAAGGACACGCTACACACACACTAGCAAGCACATGCACAAAAAAATTTCTGGGAGGACACAGAAGGAAGTGGTAAAAGTGGTTGTCTCCCATTAGGAAAAATGGGTTGATGGGACTAACTTGTATTTCGGCATGTAGCCTTTTTTTTAAAGGTTCAAACAGCATTATTTATTAAGCATCCATAGGAGTTAAGAGGTTGTTCACATAGTTACTATACCAATAAAAAAATGCTGGCAAAAATAAATCTTAAGTATTAAAATGCACTATTGAATAAAAGCTGTACAAACCCCTTTTGGGGAGGGGGGTGGAGGAAAGACAAGAAAAACATTGAATTCTTATCTGAAATCCTTTAGACAAGCTGTGACCCAAAAGGTTTCTTGTAAATACGAACTTGCGTAAAGCATTATTTTCATTATTTTGTCTAAGCTTTTTTTTAACAGTTGTATTCACACACCATACAATCCATCCGAAGTGTACAATCAATGGTTCTTGGTATAATCACATAGTTACACATTTACCACCACAGTCAATATGAGAACATTCTAATTTCTTCCAGGAAAAAAAAAATCCCATACCCCATATATTCCATTATTGACATTTGGCTTTGGTTTAGTGCCTTTGTGACAAATAATGAAAAAGTATTACAATGTTACTGTTAACTATAGACCTTGGTTTGCATTAATTGTATTTCTCCTCATATACCACCCTAATATTAACATCTTGTAATAGTAGCATATGTTTGTTGTAGTTCATGTAAGAACTTTCTTATATTTGTACAATTAACCATCATCATTGTCCACTCTAGGTTTTGCTAAATTATACAGTCCCAGTTTTCATCCTCTAGCTTTCCTTTTGGGAACATAGCTCTTTCAACCATATTCACACTCCGCTTTGTTAATTACACTTACACTATTCAGCTACCATCACACACTACTGTCCTACCCACTTCCGAACATTTACAATCAACCTTATTGAACGTTCTGTACTCCCTAAGCATCGATTGCCCAATCTCTGCCCTCTTTCTATCTTCTGATAATCTGTGCTCTAGAATTTAACTCTCAAAGTTTGCTTATTATACAGTTAGTTCACTTAGTGAGACAAGACAGTATTTGTCCTTTGTTTCTGACTTATTTCACTCAACATAATGTCCTCAAGGTTCACCCACGTTGCACGCATCATGAATTTACTCCATCTTACAGCTGCATAATATTCCACTGTATGCATTTACCACAATTTGTTTTTCTACTCATCAGTTGATGGACATTTGGGCTGTTTCCATCTATTGGCAATCATGAAAAATGCCACTAAAACATCAGTGTGCCAATGTCCTTTTGTGTCCCTGCTTTCAGTTCCTCTGACTATATACCTGGTAACAGGATTGCCGGATCATAAAGGCAATTCTATCCTTAGCTTCCTGAGGAACCGCCAAACTGCCTCCCACAGTGGCTACACCGTTCTACATTCCCACCAACAGGGAGTAAGTGTCCCTATTCCTTCACATCCTCTCCAACACTTGCAGCTTTTTGTAATTTTGTAATGGACAGTCTAGCAGGTACAAGACGGTATCTCATTGTGGTTTTGATCTGCATTTTCCTAATAGGTAGTGAAGTTGAGCATCTTTTCATACGCTTTTAGCCATTTGTATTTCCTTTTTGGAAAAGCGTCTATCCATATCTCTTGTCCATTTTTTAACTGGGTTGTTTATCTTTCTGTTGTTGAGTTGTTCAGCATATATCCTTGTGTTCTTATTTTGAAACATTTCAAATTCACGGGAGGGTTGCAAAAATGATACAAACCCCATACAGAGAACTACAACACACTCCCACACCCAGATACCCAGATCCACCAACTTTTAATGTTTTGCCACATTTGCTATATCATTCTATCTATCCACCATCAATCTTTCTATTTATCTATTTTCTAAAATTTGAGAGTAGGTTGCTGTTCCAGTTTGCTAATGCTACCCATTATGCAAAATACCAGAAATGGATTGGCTTTTATAAAGGGAGTTGTGCCAGTTGGGATGTATTATGTCCCCCAAAACGCCATTATCTTTGATGCATTCTTGCAGAGGCAGATGTATCTGTGTTGATTAGATTGGAATCCTTTGATTGAGTGTTTCCATGGAGATGTGACTCAATCAACTGTAATCAAATGTTTGACTGGATAATTTCCATGGAGGTGTTACCCCGCCCATTCAGGGTGGCTGTTAATTAGATCACTGGAGTCCTATAAAGGAGTTCACAGGCAGAGACCTCAGAGCAACTGAGAGTAACAAATTATTTTGAAGAGAAACTGCAGCTAAGAGAGGACAAAATGCCCCAAGAGCAACATTTTGGAGAACAACATTTTGAAATGCAACCTGGGAGCAAGCAGAAGCCAGACACGTGCCTTCCCAGCTAACAGAGGTTTTCCGGACACCAATGGTCTTTCTCCAGTGAAGGTACCCTGCTGTCGATGCCTTACCTTGGACACTTTATGGCCTAAAGACTGTAACTTTGTAACCAAATAACCCCCCTTCATAGAAGCCAATCCATTTTTGGTATTTTGCAAAACGGCAGCATTAGCAAATTGGAACAGGGAGTTATTTGATTACAAAGTTACAGTCTTAAAGCCATAAAGTGTCCAGGCTAAGGCATCAACAAGTATACCTTCACTGAAGGAAGGCCAATAGCGTCCAGAAATCCTGTTAGCTATGAAGGCGCATGGCTGGTGTCTCTCAGCTCCTGTGCATTCTTCAAAATGTTGCTGTTGGGTGTTTTGTCCTCTCTTAGCTGCAGCCCAAAATGTCACTCTCAGCTGCTCTGAGCTCCCTCTGTCTGTGAACTCTTCTACACTACTCCAGTGATTTAATCAAGACCCACCCTGAATGGGCTGGGCAACACGTCCATGGAAATTATCTAATCAAAGGACTCCAACCTAATCAACACTAATATGTCTGCCCCCACAAGACTGCATCAAAGAATATGGCGTTTGGGGGAATATAATACATCCCAACCAGCACAGCTGCTTACATCATGCTCCTTGAACATTTAATATTTCCATGTACATTTTCAGAAAAAGGATATTCATTTCTGCCCTTTGGAATTTTTATCATGTAGCCTGCATTACCTAATGAAAATATAAATTTTTTAAAAACATTGCAAAGTTGGTCCAAAACAAATAAGAAAATAGACCAATAAATAGAATAGAATTCAGACCCATGAAAATTTAGAGGATAAAAATGAAAGGAAAATAAACGATAGAATATTCACTAAATGATAATAGGATAAACGGCTTTCTTTTAGAAAAACTACAGCTAAATGCCGTACCTCACACAAAACACAAAGACAAATTTCAAATGGTTTACAAAACAAACTATAAAAATCAAAACTCTAAAAGCTAGAGAAAAATATACATGAAAATATATTATAATTAATTATGGAAGAGGGAAGGCCTTCTTAAGGAAGAAAACAAAATACCCAGATACCATAAAGGAAAAGTCTGACAAACTTGCCTACATACTCATTTATGACAAGAAATAAATAGGAAAAAGTATGTTTGACATATATCTAAAAAAAAAAGCTTTCCTTTTTTTTTTTTTCCCCAAGGCAATCGATTCAACAGAGAAACAGGCAAAAGATTTAATGAGGAAATCCATGGGAGAAGGACAAATGTTTAATAAATAACTGATACATTTCTCAGTCTCACTTGTAATCAGGAAAATAAAATCAGAAAGAGGTAAATCAACTAAGAGGGGACAGCTAAATGGGCTCCGTTACAGCCATGTGGTGCAGGCCCATGAAGGAACCCAGGAGGATGAGGTGGATCTGCACACACTGACTTGGAAGTATCTCTGGGACATATGAAGTCAAACTGGCATGCCAACTAAAAATACACATCGTATAGAAAAACTGATAAATTGGACTTTATCAAAATTTAAAACTTCTGCTCTTCAAAAGCCAGTGTTGAGAAAATGAGAAGACCAGTCATGGCCTGGGAGAAAAAATATCTGCAAAACCAAAATCTGATAAAGGACTTGTATCCAAAATATAGAACAAACTCTCAAAACCCAATTAAAACAAAGAAACAAACAATAAAAATGGGCAAAAGATCGACACTTTGCAAAGATAACTTCAGTCCAGTGGTCACCAGGGAAATGCTAATTAAAACGACAAAGGGAAATTGCACTGTAGAGGTGTGTGATTTGCCAGAGTCAGCCACACCTCAATAAGGCTGTGGGAAGGTCAAAGGCACCCACAGCAGGGCTGGCTGCACGCCGGGAGGTCCGGGAGGAGCACCGGGACCCCCTCCATCTCGCTGGGAAGCAGCGCGGTGGGTCTGCACACAGCCTGGCAATTTCCCTAAAACTTAAACACGTGCTTCCCATCTGATCCAGCAGTCCTACTGCTGGAATTTACCCGAGAGAAAGGAAAACATTTCTTGGACTCAGACATAAATGTTCATAGCACATTTTTTGCCCAAAACTGGAAACAGCCCAAATGTCCAAAGACTGGTGAACGGATAAACAAATCCGTGATGAATCCATGCAATGGAATATTACTCAGCCATAAAAATGGAAACACAGAGAAGGCAGTTCAGTTAGCTCCAGGGATAGGAAGCAGTGACCTCAACTCTCCTGCCAATGCACTGTGTCCTCAGGGAAATCAGTGTGGTTTTCTCAAATGTAAAATGATTCATGTCTCTGGAGCCCTTTTAGCCCTAGAAGTCTATCCAACTGCAGCACTCAGGGGTCACAAAGCAGAAACCAAAAACAATGGAGAGGCTGAAACTCTGATAAGAAAAACAATTTGGGCTCCCAGGGAGCTGCCATAAAGACCAGAACCCAATAAATAATCTAATGACAAAGAAATCCACTGCCAAACCAGGAACATTCCTTGAGGAGAAATACCATTCGGATGAAGTATTTTGGCTCCCAGCAAATTCTGAGGCCACGAAGTTCACAATGTCATTTTGATGGTTTTATAAAGTGCTTGCAGGCTTATTACCAGCACCAAAACCGCAACGGGGGAAAGAACCTGCCCACAGCGTGGCCCAGCATGGCCCAGTCCCTGTAAACACTCCGTGACCCGGAGGTGCGCGGGCCGGGCCGCTCTCTTCCGCCCCGCGGCCCCGGGAACTGGTCCCCACAGGCTCACGGAGAACACACACCGTACTCTGAGAAGGGGATTTACTCGTCCGGATGCACCCCTAACTGCCTGGGGTCTCCCTCCCCATCATCATCGACACCCCGAATCGGAGAACAAAAGCTGCCCGTTCCTTCTCTGGAGCCCGTCAACCCTGACGCTCCTGTCTCAGGTGACAGCAGCCTGGGGGCCCTGACCCAGCGGACCCTGTCACCTGCTGTGCCCCAGCTGGCCGAGGGAGTCTGGGCAAGTGACCAGCCCCAGGACCCATGTGCAAACAGGCCCCCACCTCAGCCGCTGGGCAGCTCAAATGAGAGTACGAGACACCCCCAGGAGCCAACTACTCCTCGCCTCGCCCCTGGCACCCACCCCAGGTCCAGGCGGCCGAGGAGGCTGGTTACAGCCTGGGAGAGCCAGCCCCCAAACCCAGGCAGACACGCGGCTGCCTCGGCCTTCCCCTAGCTCAGCGTCTACGGCCAAAACAGAAATGCTAAATATCTCTTATATTGAGATCAGAAAGGAAGGGCCAGGGGAGAGGGAGAGAGGAGGGAGGCGGGGGGAATCAGAAAGGGAGGGAGGAAGGAGGGAGAAGGGAAAGGAGGAGGGAGAAGGGAGGAAAGGGGAGGGAGACGGCAGGCAGGCAGACCTGTGGAATCAACCACGCTCCCCTTTCCCCCAATTCAAAGGGCCGAGGAACAAGCAAGCCTGGGGTCACAGGTCCCTAAACAATCACTTTCAAGCACCTGCCACCCAAACTGCAATCCTCACAACCCTTCCAAGTAGGAAGCTACCCTGGAAGGGCTGGAGTAACTTGCCAAGCTACATACCTAAGAAGTGGGGGCACAAAACCGGACTCCAGGGCAGGGCTCGCTGGGGAGGGCGGGAAGGGGCTCGGAAATGGGGAGCTGAGGGCAGAGCCAAGACTCCTCGCCCAAGGCACCCCATCCTGTAGAAAAGGGAAGCTGCAACCTCCACCTGCTGCCACCCCGGGATGCTGACCAGAAGAGGGGACACTGCAGGTAGCAGCTCCTTTCAGAGACTGAGCAGTGGACACGAAGACAGGCCCTCTGAGAACTGCTCGGCCTGCCCACCCACTTGTCCCTCGAGGCTCAAGGGCCTCGGGCAGGTTCCCGGGCCTGAGTGAGGCGAGGAAGAAGCGACCAGAAGGCGCCCTGGCTGCTCGGGCCACGGCGCAGCACAAGTGGCACCGGTAACAACCGCCACACGGAGTGACCCTGACCTGAGTTCCACCATGAGTGTTTCTGGGAGGACACCGTGGCCAGAGGGGCCAGGAGCTGCTCCATCCTCCACGCTGGGCTCCAGGGCTTCCTCCGGGAAACCCGGGGTGGGCAGGGAATGGCTGCGAGACTTTCCCAGGCCCAGGCACCCACCCCCTCTTAGACCCTCAGGCTCAGCTTTCACTACTTTTGCATAAAAAAACATGCCTGATGCCTCATTTGAATAACTTCCCACGAGAACCAGAGAGAGAGAGCTGCTGGCAGAGCCAGGGTGTGCTGTCAGGGAAGCAGAGGCCCCCTTCCTCCGAGGCCAGCCTGAAGGCACCCAGGTCCCCCAGGCCGGCCTGACCCTCCCGGACGCCCCGCGAGTCACCGGACCCGCTCGGCAGGAAGGTGGCTGCTGACCCCTGCTGGCCACTCACGGCCCCGCAGCCGGCTCCGGGTCCTCCTCTCACAACGGACACCTTCGAGAGCTCCAGGGGGGCCTCAGAGCCCGCGACTGGCCTTCAGGACACCTGGGGCCCCGAACTGACACCGCAACACAAGCAGGCTCATGGGAAGTCGGTTGCTGTGTCACAAACTCAACACAAGAGGGAACCAGGCCCAAACTGTTTCCTTCTTTCTGCCTTTATTTTTCCTAATTTCTCTTAATTAGCATGCACTTTAATAATGAAAAACAACTGCACACTATAAAAAAATTACTTGAACTTCAATGACAGAGAGCATCAGTGCCTAGCCCAGGCAGGCGTCAGTGAGGCCGACCTGCAGAGAAACCAAGCCTGCTCTGGGGCCCCCGCAGGGAGCACACGAGGGCCCGTGAGGAAGGAGAGCTGCAGGTCTCCCCGCCACATGAGACCTCTCCAAGGTGGCAGTGCAGAGCTCATTTTAAAGAAGTTAGAGGCATCTCGAAGAACAGGAACCTGTTGCTAGAAAAAGCCCAAGAAAATCCTGTGCACTGGGGTTCTGGGAGGAGTTGGGGTGGGCTAGACCCCTGAGTAAGTTGAAACTGCTCTGAAAAAACCAGTTTCCACCTGGAATCTGGCAACCAAGCGGAGGGACACGGCCAGGGCTCCAGCGGCGGCTCATTTTCAGACCCTCAGTGCCCATAAAGGCTGGACAGGAGCGTTTCCAGGTGTAGCTTTCTAAATACACACTTCCAGGCCACCACCCCAAGTCCCACCTGGGGACAGGAGTCACCTTCTGCCATGCTCACAGCCCCCGCTCCTGAGACCACTGCCCACGAGGCTGAGTGCCCGGCCCCGGGCTGCCCCCACTGGACCGGACGATTCCATGCAGCCCCTTTGAGACCACGGCACCACCGGGAGGCAGAGGGCCAGGTGGCCGACAAGTGTGACGGTGTCCTGGCCTGGAACTCACTGAGAACCCCTGTTCTCTCAGAAGGCCCTGCGTATGCACCCCTGTGGCTCATCCCATCCTGTTCACCCCCATTCAGAAAGCACCGAAAGACCAGCAACATGAGCTGCCACTGCTCCAGATTCAGGCGCGTTGGCACAGCAAAGCGCAGGCCTCAGCCTCACCTCCGGGCACACTTCCTTTCTAGGTGACGTGGTGTCAGGTGCGAGCAGCAGCTCTTTCACTGATGCCTTCTTCAATTTTTTGTTCTTTTTCTCTGCCACTTCAGTGATTTTTCTCTTCTGCTTTGCCATACTGAAACAGAAAAAATAAACTTCTAAATACAGGTTCCTAACAAAAGTTCTCAGGACATACATATTTTTAAACAAAGGTATGTCTCTCTCCCATCATAAAAGAAACTTAAAGATATTTCATAAAACATGGAAAATATGTTAACATTAAAAGGAAGTAAAAATGCCTAGCTACATCAGTTATGGATAACCAATTTAACATTCTGGTGATTTCTCATATTTTTTTCTGAGTGTTTTTATTTAACATACCTGCAATCACATGTGGGTAATGTATTCTGTAGGTCTAATTTAACGTGAACACAAAGCCTTTACAAATTAAGAGAAATTAACATTTTTCGTAACATGATCACTGTTTTCCAAAGTCAAAAATTACAAAAATGTGTCTATTTCCTATTTATTGAACATTTGGGATCATTTTTATTTTCTACTGTTATAAATAATGGCTCAATAAGCTACATTTACTTAATGCTTTTCTAAATATTAAGAATTACTTTTCCAGTGTGGAAGGTAATGAACATTTTAAAGATGCTAACACATACTGGCACATTTCTCTCCAAAACAACAGCACTAATTTATACTTCCCTTGACTGAGGAAACGGTAGTGTCACACAAGCTACAGACACACAGTGTGCTGTTTCCAGAACATCCACTTGTCCGCTTGGGAGAAGGGGCCAAGGACCAGTAAGAGCCCGGAAGGGTCTCTGTGAGAAAGGAAGACGCCGCTACTGGGGCCACGTAAGAGGACAGACGAGGGATTTCAGATCTCGCTGGCTCTAGTTCCTCGGTTCTGGAATGGAAAGGAGGCCGCTACTCGAAAGCCAGCCTCTGTGGTGAGGGTGTAAGTGGAGCACTAAACAGCAGAGTCCCGCAGTGTGAGGATGGCGGGACTGTGTAAACCGTTCGGTTCTAATAAGTGCAGGATGACTTCGTGCAGCTGCTCCTCCCTGTGCCACCAGAGAAGCTGGGGTGAGATGGACTAAGGGCAGCCACAATTTTTGACTCTCTCCCATTTCCTCACAAAAACACACAGAAAGACTAGGAGACAAAAGAAGGAAAAAGAACTCGTGGACAACATCTTCAACAAAGTCCACAACAAAGCATCCCGTGGACTGGGCTGGGCTGGGGTCCATGAAGGGAAAATAAGGAGTTCTGAAGGCCCCCGGAGCCCTCGCCCTAAAACAGGAAGGACGATCCGGAGGGAGGACTGAGGACAAGAATGGAAACCAGGGAAGTGTGTGCAAAGGGAAGGTGGGGAGCCCTGAGGACGCGGGCACAGCCGGGCCACCGAGGACAGCCACCGAGGACAGCCCAGAGAGACTGTTCAGAGCGGAAAGAGACCAGAGAGAGCTACAGGCGCAGCCAACTGCACCTTCAAGGTCAACAGTAAGCATTTCAGGACCTGCAAGCCGTGTGCCCTGTCACAGCCACTCAGATCCATGGTGCACCGCAAAAGCAGACACTGACAGCATGAAAACAGATGGATGTGGCCACGTTCCAAGGCAGCTTTACAAAAACAGACAGCTGGAGAGGACTGTGGGAAGACGGCTCCAGGAACCCACGAAAACAACGACCAAACTGGCAGGAACTATCTGAATCACCATTTTGAAACATCTGGACAATGGAGGAAGTGGGTCACTGATATATAGGCCCCGACTTGGGGGTCCTGTGTCTCTGCCGCAAGCCCCTCCATCCCATCTATCTCCCAGTTAGCAAGCCCCAGCCATGGCCCCGCCCACACAGAGCCCACCGCCCGGCCCTCTGGACGGGCCCGAGGGGACTGCGCACACCCCCCCTCTGAAGTGGGGGGGCAGGCCCAGCCCAGCCACAACCCGGAGGGCCTGGGCAGAAGTGCCAACCCGGCTCCCAGCAGCCCCCACCCTCAGGCAGGAGCACAATTAGGCGCCCACTTGTGCGGAAGCGTGTACTGAGCACCTACTGTGTGCCAGGCCTCACGCTGAACTGCCACCCTCCTGGGGCTCACCTTCCCATGGGAAGAAAGGGTAACAGCTCAGAGTGACAGATGCCACCAGGAGAATGAAACGGCCGAGAGAGCAGGAGAGACTGGGAGGCGGGGGACGTTTCCACAGCGTCGAGGAGGCTCTCGGGCTGACGAGGGGAAGAGAAGGGAAGCGTACACGAGGCCGGAGCCCGGCAGGTGCTCAGGGCAGGTGGGCAGGTGGGGTGCCCAGGCCTGGGTGTCCCGGCAGTCTGTCCTGCACCCGCCCGCTCTGTCCTGCCTTCCCCACTACGCTAGGAACAGACACCAGCGTCCACCGAGGTCAAGTGCTTCCCTCAGGGATGGAAGGGTCACCAGGGCACCACAGGACGCCAGCAGGCAGCGCTGAGCATGCGAGTGCCCGTCTCCCAGCGCCCCCCAGCGCCGCCCCCGGTGCCTGCAGAGGCTGAGTGTGCGCCAGGGACTGTTCTAGGCACAGAGCGTGCAGGAGGGCAAGGCGCCCCCGCCGGGAGCTCCCATCTTCATGGGGAGAAACAAACATAAAATTATATAATATGCACAGATAATATGTACACTGTAATTGCTCTCCAAAAACAAAACAAAACAAAGCACAAAGGCAGAGAAGGGCTACAGAACAGTCATCACCTTAAAAAGGGTGGTCATGGCGAAAGGGCCCGGAAGCAGAGAGCACAGCTGGAGGGCAGAGGCCGGCTTCCAGACACAATCTCTACAGGGAGAACCAGGGCTCCCCATGACTCTGGATCTGCAGTGAGGAAAGTCTACAGCAAACCTGGGACCCAGGCTGTGCCAGCAACCAAGGAAATGATCGAGCAACATCAAGGCCGAATCAAGGACACAGGCACAGCACGAAGGGCTTCCTGTCCTGCTCTGGGCCAACTCGGGGCTCAGACTGATTATCAGTAGAGAGATGGAAATTATTAAAAGGAACCAAACAGAGCTGAAGACCGCAGTAACAGAAATTTACAAATTCCCTAGAGGGGTTCAAGAGCAGACTGGAGCTGACAGAAGAAAGAATTGGTGAACCTGAAGGTAAGATGATTGAAATCATCCAGTCTGAGGAGCAAAGAAAAAAATGAAGAAAAGGGAACAAAGCCTATGGAACCTGTGGGACACCAGAAAGTGCTCCAATATATGCATTTAGGGAGTCCCAGAAGGAGAAGAGAGAGAGAAAGGAGCAGAGAGAATATTCAAAGAAACTATGGCTGATGGCTTCCCAAATTTAACAAAAGACATAAATATTCACATCCAAGACACTCAACAAACTCCAAACAGGATAAACCTAAGCAGACCCACACTGCAGCATGTTATAAACAGACTGCCAAATGCCCGATAATGAGAGAATTCTGAAAACCACAAGAGAGAAGCAGCATGTCACATTCAAGGGCACCTCAATAAGACGGAGTGCCTATTTCTCATCGGAAACCATGGAGGCAAGAAAGCAGTGGTAGAACATATTTAAAGTGTTGAAAGCAAAAAACTGCCAACCACGTGTCCAGCAAAACTGTCTTTCAAAAATGAGGGAAGAAACAAGACATTCCCAGAGAAGCAAAAGCTGAGGGACTTCGTCAGAACTAGACCAGCCCTGCAAGAAATGCTAGAGGGAGCTCTGCAAGTGAAAAGACATTAGACGAGTGAAGCTACATGAAGAAATAAGATCTCCAGTCAAGATAATCACATGGGTAAATATAAATAACAGCACTTCTGTTCTTTTTTATTTATAATTCCACATTTTACTTTCTATAGCATCTAAAAGGCAAATGTATAAAATATATTGACAAATCAATGGTTTTGGATTCATAATGCATAAATACGTAATTTGTGACAAGAACTACACAAAGGTGTGGGTCTGGGGGTAGAAGGACATAGTTTATATATGCTACTGAAGGCTTCTAAGGACCTCAGAGCTCTTGGATGAAGCCCCCCACTCCGGGTGGGCACCTTCACTAACAGCATCTTCAAGGCCCACCCCTAGGACCTGAACAAGATTCAGTCCCCAACAACTGCTGATGGGAGGGTAAAATGGGACAGCATTTCTAGAAGGTAATTTTGTAATATTTATCCAGTGCTCTCACCCAGCAATTCCACTTGTAGGAAGTCATGCTAGTGAAATAATCGTGGACAGAGATTTACATGTAAGGATGATAACATCAGCATTATTTCACACTCTAAAAAACTAGAAACAACAAACTGTCCAGCAGCAGTCGGCTGGGTAAATGAACAACTCACTCCTGCAAAGGAGCCCACGACAAAACCATGAAACAGCAATGGCAAAGAAGACCCATCTGTGGGAGACTGCTCGTGATGTAACACAGTGAAAACACAGGGTATAAACCTACGTATATTCCACAGGACTCCTACTTTACATGAAAGATGACAAACATGCAGAAAGGAAACAAACTAGAAGGAAATACATTAAAATGCCAACATTTTAGGAGTAGGATTATAAGAACTTTTTTCCTTATACTTTTTTGTAATGTCTACAACAAAAGCGGGAGGAAAAAAACTCCTAAGATCTCAGCTCAAAAGTGTCCAATGAAGCAAACATACACCTCCACCTGCAGAAAGCTGACCATGCAGGTAAGACAAACACAAGGAAGACAGGGCTTCCATCACCGAAGATGGGACAAGTCAGCCAAACACAACGCCGCCAGGTCTCCAGGGCTGCAAAGAAACCCCACAGGCCTTAAAGATAAGTCAGAAACACTCCTTGCAGGGTGAAATGCCCCCAGTCCCAGTGCTGGGAGATGCACCCCCCCCCCAAGTCCAGCACAGCTAACGTGCCCTGGGCAGGGAAGGGGAAGGGCCTCCCCCCACTCGCCAGGCCCTCAAAACCTCAGACATCTCCTCTGAGGAACCAGTGGAAGGAGCCAGCAGCAGAATCCCACTTCCTGCACACGGGACTGTGGCTTGGGGACCCAGACCCTCCTCCCAGCTACCCCTCAGTGGCCTGCACCGCATCTGCTGCTCTCGTGGACCCCACTCTTAGCCCTCCCGTGGCCATACCCCAAGCCCACCAGCACCCCAGGCCACCTCCTCTCTTTCCAGGGAGCCCCTCAGCCCCACCAGGACCTTCCGGCCACTGACCCCAGTGCCTCTCGGTGCTGCTCGGGCCCTCACATTCCCACTTTCCAGCCCATCCTTAAAACACTCCCTGCCCTTCTCCCCAGCATCTCGCCTGGCAAAACCCGGCCCCCAGGCCCTGCTCCTGCCCAGCTCTGTCTGCTCCAAGCCTGGAACTTCCCACTGAGGAAAGCCACATGACCGGGCCGACTGGTCTCTTTAAATTCAAATCCACTTGCCTGGCAATTCTACCGCAGTCCCGTCCCCCATCGTCCCCTGTTGTCGCCCACCACCCCCAATCTCCTCACTCTCCCAATCTCTCAAACCTCCATGTCTTCTCCCCTCCTTCATCCTTCACTGCCAGTGGACAACCTAATTCCTGTCCAGGGAGAACACGAAGGCAACAGAAGGCAACTTCCACTGCTCCCTCCACCCAGCACCCGCCTTCTCTCCAGTCTCAGGGATAAACTGCTCCTGCTCCACCAAGGCCAACCCCTCGGGGTGCAGTACCAGCCCCTCACCCGCCCAGGGCGTCCCTCCAAGCGGCTCTTCCCTCCTTCCCCCTGTCCGCCTTAGCTCTCCTCTTCTGATGACCTCAGGTCAATTTCCCACGTCTTAAACTCTCCCTTCTGCAGATGCCCTTGGAGAACACCCCATTTCCCAGCTCCCTTCTGCAGCAGAATCCTAAAGCGTCGTCCACTTGCGCTGCCTCTAAATCCCCTCCTCCTGTTCTCTCTTGGACCCTCTCCCATCAGGTATTTGCTCCAATGACTTGACCAAAACTGCCCATCCCAGGATCACCAACGCACCCATCGGCTGAATCCCAGGACCCACCTCAGTCCCCATCCCACCGGCCCCAGCAGCAGCATCTGACACGGCCGCCGTGCCTTCTTCCTTGCCTCATTCACTTTTTCCACGTGGCTTTCAGGACCTCACGGGCTCCTGCTTTTCCTTCCAGCTCCAAACACTGCCACACCCCAGGCGGAGCCCTTGCCCACCCCATTTCCTCTCTACCTGCTCACTCCCCTGATTATCTCAGGGCTTGATAAGAAGACACCCAAATTTCCCTGAGACCTCTCGACCTCTCCCCGAACTGCAAGGCCAGTCAACCTGACACACCCAGATGCATCTACGCCCCACCACATTCACAGACACTCACCCGTCATCTCAAGCTTAACATCAAAATCAAAACTCCTAACCCCCCTCCAGAAAACCTCCTCTTCCTGCGGTCTCTGTCCTCTCAATAACCGACCCCCTGGTAAAATCTGGATTTTAGCTCAAGGTCAAAACCTTGGTGTCATCCACGATGTCTCTTTCTCACACCCCCGTCCGATCCAGCAGTCATTCCTGGTGCTGTCTTCAAAATACATCCAGAAATCAACCACCGCCACCGCCATCGCCGCCAGCACCCTGGTCCAGGAACCAGGGCGCGCAAAGGTCTTGCCACAGCCTCCAAATGATCCCCGGCTTCTGCCCTAGCCCCCACTCCCTCATCTTTGCCCTGCAGATTTTTAACACTTTAAAAATAGCTAATTCAGATTACGTCTCTCACCTTTGCTGAAAACCTCCTTTCACTAGGAGTCAGAGTCAGAGTCCATACAAGGGCCTGCAAGGCCCCCGATGACGCCTGTGCCCCCTACCCTTTATCTCTCTGACTCCCCAACTTCTCTCCCGTGTTCACTTTGCTCCAGGCACACCGTGCTCCCTGCTGGGTCCCTCTGCACCGGGTCTCAGTCCCTCACCTGCGTGGCCCCGCCCCCCCATCCCCTTTCCTGCTCTATTTTTCTCCAGCGCACTTATCAACAGCTGAAGCGCGCGTCTTACTCATGCGTTTATTCCCTGGCTCTCCCCTCCGCAGCCTAAGTTCTCAAGAGCAGACTTGTTTTCACTCTGCTGTGGCCCCGGCGCCTTCCACAGTCCAGACACTCAAAAGGAGCCCGACGAATGTCTTTCAAGTGGAAGCAGGAAGGCGAGAACTGCCAAGTCCTCTCTCGACAGGAAGCCAGAGCCCAAGCGCCTCAGAGGTCAGCCAGCGGAGTCTTCAACGCAAACTCTCCACCTAGGGACGAGGAGCCCGAGGCCACGGCGACGGCGACACCCACGGCTGCGACCCCACCCCTGCGCGACGCCGACCCAGCCCGCAGGCCGCCAAGCCCCGCGCGCCCCCGGCGCGCCCACGCCGCGCCTCCACCCACCTGCGAGCCAGCGCTGCGCCCGCCGAGCCGGCTTCCGTCCAAGCTGCGCGCCGCGGAAACGCCGGTCCCGCCTTCGCGAGCGGGCCCCTCCCATTGGACGAGGCCTGCTTCGTCCACCCGCCGACCAATGGAAAGAGGAGCCGCAGGGTGGGGAGGCGGGCGTGGGCGCGCGCTGCTGGCGTCATCTCCAGGAGCCGCCGGTTGCCAAGGCTCCGGGCTCTCTCCAAGGAGGCAGGTCCGGCTGCTGCGGTTCTGGCCCTCCCGGCCCGCGTACGGTGCTGTGGCGGACGGGATGCTAAGGGTAGCCGGGGCGCGCGGATCTGGTGGCATAATGAATGCTCTGCGGCAATATCTGCTGTTATCAACGTCAATGCGTCTCAAACACATGCTGAATTTTTAAAATCGGGTTGCAAATAAAAGACATTTTAAGAACTTCGGAAAGAGAGACCATTTATTTGTCAAAAGGAGACCGTTTGCAAATTGGGGGACGCTCAGTGCCGAGACAGAAGCGCTCCGGTTTTCCCTAAGAGGCAGCTTATGTAGTAAATATAATGAAGTTACGCAAAGCGGAAACAGTAAGAAGAGAGTCTCCTAAGGGGATGGAATGCTAACAAAGTTTACTTACCCCGACGGAAGTCCTGGTCTCCGGGAAGTGAAGACCCGGGTCCAATCACTGCCAGGACGTCCCGGCAGGTGTGCGAGGTCGGAGTCTCCGACACCGGTCAGGTCAGCCAGCAGGAGTCGCGCGGCGGCTGGGAGCCCCTGCTGCAGGGGCCCCGGGGTGGGCCACATCCCGCCGTCCTTGACAGGACTCGTTCCTCCCAGCCGTCGGACTGCAGGCCCCAGCTCGGCCTCCCCTAGCTCAGACATGGCAGCCGGCTTCCCCCGAGCCCGCAGCAACGGAGGGCATCAGGATGGAAGTCTGATCTGATGTATTTTGAGTGCTCTCTTGGATGTGGTGTGAGGTGCAGATGCAATTTTCTTTTCTAAGTGGCCATCCAGTTATCCCAACACCCAGGTTTTAAAAATACATCTTTGCCCCCAGTGACTTGAAAGGGAGCTTTGTCATATATGTATTTGGGTCTGTTTCTGAATGTTGTTCTCCCCCACCAGTCGGGTCGGGGTGCCAGGCAGCACTGCTTGAATTAGAGGCTTTAGAGCTTGCTACAAGTCAGCCCACAGCTCTTTTAACAGTGTTTCCTTTCCTATTCTTTCATGTTTACTTTTCCAGATGTAAGTGATGATCAACTTTTCAAGATCCAGAAAACAAGCTTGCTGGTATTAGAATCATCTTAGATTTATGAATTAGTGTAGGGAAAACTGATTATGATGCTGAGTTTTCTTTTCCAAGGACAAGGGCTGACTTTCCATTTATTTGAGTCAACTTTTGTGTCTTTCATGAATATTTTAAAGATTTTTCCAATATAGGTATTGCGTATATTTTAAGTTTATTCTGAAGTATTTTGTCTTTATTGCCATTATAAATGGGATTTTCTCTTCCATTGTATCTGGTACTTGGTTATTGTTTATGTGAATGAAGGCTTCTGACTCCTGTATGTTACTTTTCTATCCCACTACCTTACTAAACCCTTTGTTTGAGGAGGTACATACATTTTATCCTCTTCAGGATGTATCATTCACCCCTGCTTTGTAGAACGTTATTTTCTTGACATCTGAGATCCTATACTAGCAAGTTCTGTTTCCCCCAATATTGAAATCCCTTAGAACTCAGTCTTGGGCCTAGCACTGCTCTGTCTCTCCCTCCCTCTCTCCCCCTCCCCTCATCTGTTGCCCTAGCTTTAAATCCAACTATACACTAATTCCTCCCACATTATTTGCTAGCGTCACCCCCCCCCCCCACCGATTCCCGTCTCACTTATCCATGTGCCTTCTCTACGCAGTAGTCAAGCATCGTAAACATAACCTGTTCAAAATTAGACTCCCAGGTTTTCCTTCCAAAGCTGTTCCTTTCCTTATGTCTCACCTTCTTCTTCCCCAGCCCGAGTGGCAGCAATAGAAGCCTCATGGCCTTATTCACCTGTCCCTTAGGCAACACACCCTGTCAGGTCACAGAAGGTCTGAAATGAGTTCCCTGCCACCCGTCGTCTCTCAATGGTTTGTGCTGCAGCCCAGAAGGGTCTTCCCATTCCCACTTGTACCCCCCAACCCACCTCCACCACACACAGCAGCCAGAATGACCCTTATCAGATGCCAGTCAGGCCATGCTGATACTCCTTCTATTTGGGGTGTCAAGGGGGTAAAATGTGGGGAATTATTAGAATTCCTTCAAGGTTTCCACAGGCACCCCGAGGCCACACGGAAGCCTGATGCCTGCCTTCATAACTGTAAACCACATAATGGTTTCATAATTGTAATTGCGTGGCTGTAGAAATAAGTTACAACATTCAAAGCAGGAGAGTGTAGCAATAATTTTTGATATATTTCTATTAATTATCACAGAGCAGTTCTTTTGGCTACAGAAGATGCAGTTTTCTACGTAATAACTCTGTTCTGATTTTATTCACCAGGATGGGGTTTATACTTCCATAAGCAGATGCATATTCAATCAGTCTTTAGTGCTCTTTTGAGAACTATGAAAATCAAACCACAGATGAGCCTGCTCAAGGCTCAGAGCTTAAATAAGTATACGTCAGGAAACATAACGGCTTTGCCACATCGTAGCCAACAAGAACGTGGACCACTGCGCCGAAGCACAGCTCTGGCCAAGTCCTCCTGACTGGTTCCCAAGGATCTTAGGCCCTCAAATTGAAGAAAGCTGTTTTTTTCCAGTTCATGGCAAACATCAAAGTGATACCATTTTCTCAACTTGTCTTTCTTCCTACAGACTTCATCTTAAAGCCCAATGCTTGTTAAGGCTTTCCTAGTCTAGATGTGTCTGGTTTTGCCAAAATGCTGAGCTCATCACAGTATTCGTTCTGTTTGACAGTGTTTCCTGATACTCCACAGAAGACCAAGGCTGGTAGGGTTCTGAGACTGAGTTTGAGAGCCACTGCAGTAGACAGAACTTCCAAGATTCACTGTCCCCCATTAGGATGGGGTGACCTGCGGCAGTGGGGGGCAGATCTGACATCACGGAGCTGCAGGCTGCTTGCCACGCTGCCCGATGACCAGCCACAGTGGGAGGAAGCACAACAAATCCTTAGCCAAACGGCCATCCCAGCGCGAGCGGCTGCACCAAGCGCACCTGTATGAGCTGACACCTGGCGCTTTCCCTGGTATTCCCCGAGCTTTCTGCCTGGTCGCTACAGAGACGGCAGCCTTCCCAGTGGCACTGCTCTCCAGGGAGCATTGAGTAAGACCAGCGGCTCCTCACTGTTCTCTTCTCTCTGACCTTGAGATTCAGCCAAAGCAAAACTGTCTACAAAAGTAGTTTCAGTTTTAATTCAAAATAAGGAAACCTTCAGAACACAAAATTAAACAGCCCCTCTGCTGCTTTGTTTTTTCAAAAAGATCATTTTAAAAGCTTAGCTTTTAATGCATTTTATTTAATTTATAGTTGTGGTAAAATATACCTAACATAAAAACATTTTAAGTGGACAATTCTTTGACATTAAGTATGTTGACAATATTGTGGAACTTTCACCACTATTTCCAGACTATTCATCATTCCCAACCAAAACTCATGCATCATTTAGCAATAACTCCCCATTCCTCTCTCCCTCCCCCCATCCCTGGTCACCAATATTCTACTTTCTGTCTCTATGAATTTGTTTATTCTAAGTATTTCATATAAGAGAAATCATACAGTATTTGTTCTTTTGTATCTGGCTTATTTCACTCAATGTTCATCAACTTCTTCAATGTCCATCCAAGTCATAGAATGTTCCAGCACTTCACTTCTTATGACTGAATAACATTCCATTGCATAGATGGGCCACATTTTGTTGATCCATCATCTGTCGATGGACACTTGGGTGGCTTCCACCTTTGGGCTGTTGTGAATAATGCTGCAATAAACATTGATGTACAAGTATCTGTCCAAATCCCTGCTTTCAGTTCTTTGGGGTATATACCTGGGAGTGTAATTGCTGGGTGTGATGGTTAGGTTCATGTGTCAACCTGGCCAGGTGACCCAGCTGTCTGGTCAAGCAAAGTGGCCTAACAATTGCTGTGAGGAGGTTTGAGGCTGGTTAATAAACCAACAGGCCGGTTTATTAAATCATCAGTCAATTGACTGCAACTGTGACTGATGACTCACCAAAGGGGCGTGCCTCCCACAATAAGAATGCAATTGGCTGGATTTGATCCAATTAATCAGTTGAAGACTTATAAGCAAGACAGATAGAAGACCTTCACTTCTTCTTCGGCTGCCCAGTGAAGCATTTCCTGAGGAGTTCGTCGAAGTTGCCGGTTTGTTTCCTGAGGAGTTCATCGGACATCTTCCTTGGAGTTGACAGTTTGTTGACGGCTCTACAGAATTTGGACTCGTGCATACCCACAGTTGCGTGAGTCACTTTTACAATTTGATAATCAGAGACACCTCTCATTGATTGTTTCCCTAGAGAACCCTCACTAATACACTGGGTCATATGGTAAATCTGTTCAACTTTGTGAGAAACTGCCATACCATTTTCCACAGTGGCTGCACCATTTTCCATTCCCACCAACAATGCCCGAAGGTTCCTACTTCTCTGCAGCCAACACTTGCTGTTTTCAGTTTCTTTTAAGAACAGCCATCCTAGTGGGTGTGAAATGGTATCTCATTGTTTCAATTTGCATTTCTCTAATGGCTAATTACAGTAAGCATGTTTTCATATCATCATTGGCCATTTAAATATCTTCTTTGGAGAAATGTCTGTTTACATAGGAACAGCAAAATTGAAGATGTGACAATTGAAACTATCTCATGTAAGCGACAGAAAGAAAAAATAATGAAGTAAAACAAATAGAGCCTGAGGGACTGCGGGACACCATTGAGTGCATCATACATGCATCGTTGGCGTCCCAGAGGGACACAGAGAGAGAACAGGGCAGAAACAGTACTTGAAGAAATAATGGCCAAAAACTCCCCATATCTGATGAAAGTCCTGAATATATACATCCAGGAGGCTCAACGAACTCCAAGCAGGATGGACTATGAGACACTAAGTTAGAGGGAAACTGTCAGAATCCGAAGACAGAGACTTTGAAAGCAGCAGTGGAGAAGCAACTTGTCACATGCAAGGGATCCCCAACAGGATTAACAGAAGATTTCTCATCAGAAACCATGGGGCCAGAAGACGGTGGGATGACATATTTACAGTCCTTAAAGAAAAAAACTGCCAACCAGGAATTCTATAGCTGGAAAAATTACCCTTCAGAAATGAAGACATGCACAAATAAATGCTGTAAGAGTTCATTCCAGAAGGTCTGCCCTACAGGAAATGCTGAAGGGGGTCCTTCAGCCGAAATAAAAGGACACCAGAGAGGAACACGAAGCCGTGAGAGAAAAAGAGCTCTGGGAGAGTAACTGCATGAGCAAATATGAAAGCCTGCTTTGAAACTGCTTTTTCCCCTATATTCCTTAACAGGAAAATGTGTAAATAACATTTAAAATCCATGTTAATGGGCAGACCCTGTGTAAAGATGTAATCTGAAGCAATAACAATACAAAGGGGGAGGGTCAGAGATACACAGAAGCAGAGTTTGCATACCACCCAACCAAGTTGGGACTAGTTTGCGATATTAACTGTGATTACAAAGGTAACCACAAAGAAAATAACTAAAAATATAGAGAAGAGGAAAGAAAAAGGGAATCAGAATAGTACGCTAGAAAAAGCAACTAGCACTCCCAAAGGCAGTGTTGGGGTAATTGCAATGGGTTTTTAGATTTTACACCAAAAGCAAAAGCAAAAAAAGAAAAATAGATAAAATGGGCTTCATCATGATTGTGTAACATGTGATTGTGTAGTGTGTGATTGTGAAAACCCTGTGACTGACACTCCCTTTGTCCAGTGTATGGACAGATGAGTAATAAAATAAAGGCAAACATATATATATAATGGGGGGGATAAGGGCTATGGATGTTTTGGGTGTTCTATTTTATTTTTATTTTTTTATTTTGGAGTACTGCAAATATTCTAAATTGTTTGTGGTGATGAATGCACAAGTCTATGACAATACTTTGAGCCACCGATTGTACACTTTGGATGGATTATATGGTGTATGACTATGTCTCAACAAAACTGCATTTTAAAAAATGGCTTCTTCAAAATTAAAAATTTGGGCATCAAAGGACATTATGAGAAGGTAAAAAGACAACCTACAGAATGGGAGAAAGTATTTGGAAAGCATATATCTGATAAGGGTTTAATATCTAAAACATATAAAGAACTGCTATAACTCAACAAAAAAACACAACACAGTTAAAAAATGCGGCAAGGATGTGAATCGACTTTTCTCCAAAGAGAGTCAAACGGCCAATAAGAGAAATGCAAATTAAAACGGAATACCACCTCACATCCACAGGATAGCTGTCATTACAACAGAAAATAACACATGTTGACGAGGGTGTGGGAAATAGGAGCCCTCGTACATCGTTGGTGGAAGCGTACAATGGTGTGGCCGCTATGGAGAACAGTTTGGTGGTCCCTCACAAAGTTAAACATAGAATTACCTTATGACCCAGCAATTCCCCTCCTAGGTACAGAACAAAAAGAACTGAAAGCAGGAACTCGGACAGATACTGTACACCAGTGTTTGTCACCGCCCTATTCACAACAGCCCAAAGGTAGATGCCACCCAAGTGTCCATCAACATGAGGGAGCAACAAAATGTGGCCCAACCATACAACGGAATATTATTCAGCCATAAGAAGTGAAGTGCTGGAACATGCCGCACCATGGATGAACACTGAAGACACGATGTTGCGTGAAATAAGTCAGACTACAGGACAAACGCGTATGATTTCTCCTATATGAAATAATTAAAATAAGCAAATTCAGAGACCAAAAGCAGAATAGTGGTGACCAGAGGTGGGAAGGAGGAGGAATGGGAAGTTATTGATAAATGAGCATGAGTTTTGGTTTGGGATGATAAAAGTAGTCTGGATATACTGGTGAAAGTTACGGTCTTGTCTGTGCTTAATGTCAAAGAATTGTCCACTTAAAATGGTTTAAATGACTTTTATATTACATATATTTTGCTACAATAAAAATAATTTCATTATTAAAAATAATCCAGTAAGGTCAAAACTTCAAAGAGCCAGCTTTTACACCCACTCCAGCAGGGAGGCGGGTAACTCACAGGCTCACAAATGATGTTCCTGGAGTGCTGATCTCCCTTGGCGGCGAGGCTTATGGCTAAACCTGCAACATCCAAAATGCTCCTCAGAGGATTCCGCCGGGGCACAAGGAATTGATGAGCCGGAGAAAGTTCCCGGAGCAGCGGACAGCAGGCGCCCTCCGGGCCCAGGACCGTGTGCCGTGATCTGGACACAAGCTAAAGCAGCACAGTTCACTCAGGGTGACTCGACGCCCAGGACACAACCTAATCACTGTTTTCTGACTCTGAAGTTTCCTACCACCAAGTGCCTTTTGAACGTTTCCACTGAAGCACCCCAGTAGCTTAGGAAAGTGAACCCCTTCCTACCCTGGACAAACTTGCTAAGTCTTGTCTTAAAAACACATGCGATGGAACTTTGAATAGGAAGTGAGATACGGTAGGTTAGTATAGGCTGGAGTGAAATAGTGACACAACCCAGAGTAATTTGGGCAGATAATAAAAAATATATTTACAGCCTCCCCCTCCCCAGCCCCAAGGATCTGGGGGAAGGTGCGGATGTGTTGGACATCCTCACCTGGACTGGTGTTGATGTTGTCACAAACACTGGGACTGGCGGTTTGATGTGCTGAGCCCTTGAGCATGGGACTTGCCCTTATGAAGCTCATTACCACAAAGGAGAGTCTAAACTTGCATGTAATGGTGCCTAAGAGTCTCCCCGAGTACCTCTTTGTTGCTCAGATGTGGCCCTCTCTCTCTCTAACTGAGCCATCTCGACAGGTGAACTCACTGCCCTCCCCCCTACGTGGGACCCGACACCCAGGGGTGTAA
The DNA here is from genome assembly GCF_015220235.1 of Choloepus didactylus. NCBI lineage: Eukaryota > Metazoa > Chordata > Mammalia > Pilosa > Megalonychidae > Choloepus > Choloepus didactylus. Next base: position 26,297,622 of record NC_051327.1, on the reverse strand, counting down.
ATCTCCCTGGCAACGCAGAGTATGACTCCCGGGGATGAATGTGGACCTGGCATCGTGGGACTGAGAGTATCTTCTTGACCAGAAGGGGGATGCAAAATGAGATGAAATAGTTTCAGTGGCTGAGAGATTTCAAATGGAGTCGAGAGGTCACTCTGGTGGACATTCTTATGCACTATATAGATAACACCTCTTAGGTTTTAATGCATTGGAATAGCTAGAAGTAAATACCTGAAACTACCGAACTCCAACCCAGCAGTCTGGACTCCTGAAGACAATTATATAATAGTGTAGATTCCAAGGGGTGACAGTGTGATTGTGAAGACCTTGTGGATCACACCCCCTTTATCTAGTGTATGGATGAGTAGAAAAATGGGGATAAAAACTAAAGGACAAATGGGGTGGGATGGGGGGGATGATTTGGGTGTTCTTTTTTCACTTTTATTTTTTATTCTTGTTCTGGTTCTTTCTGATGTAAGGAAAATGTTCAGAGATAGACTGTGGTGATGAACGCATAACTATGTTATCATACTGTGGACAGTGGACTGTATACCATGGATGATTATATGGTGTGTGAATGTATTTCAATAAAACTGAATTTTAAAAAAATAAAAAAGGATAAAAAAAAAAAGTAAAAAAAAAAAAAAAAAACCACATGCAAAGTTTCAACATTAAAAAAATTTTCCCCAAATGTAATTATTAGATTGGCACGTTCTGCCCCAGGCAACCCCTCCCTGCAAACTCGCACCCACGGAGGTGGCCTGGCTGAACAGCGCCAAGCCGACCCTTGGCCTGAATCCTGCGAGGAGGCAGTTACAGGTGCTCAGTTTGCTTATTAGTTTACCGGGGAAAGTAAGGGGACATCACTTTCTCACCAGATCAGGAAAAGCCTAAGCCAACGCACAGTCACAAGGGCATGGGGATACCGATGGGCGAGTAATCGGTACTCTGGACGGCATCATGCAACTTCAGTCAGAACTGTAACCACACATCCCCTGCGGTGCAGCCCACGAGGACTCAGTGTCCAGCAGCAGCAGACCGGCAGGAAAACCACAACGCCTCCAGTGGAGCGTGTGCAGCTCCCGCGGGTGGCCCCGGAGCTAGCCTGGAAAGGTGGTGGTGGAGAGGGGGAACCCGGCCCCCCACTCAGTGGGGCAGGGCTCTCCATGCTCCAGGTGCAGGGGACACCCTTCTGGGGAGTGGGGCAGGGCTTCCACTCTAACTCACCTCCCTCAGAGCGATCTGAATTTCTAACTATTAACACACTAATTTCACTATCACTTTTGAGGAAAAATGTTAAGAGTTTTATGACAAGCTCAAATCACTTTAAGTATTACACCTAAACAATCCAGTCAAATCTGAAGACAAAGTGAATACACTAATAAATGGATAATTCTCCTTCCTGATAAAACACGGATATATTTAATGTGGTTTGTCCTTTAGCCTTGGATGACCCAGAACTGTTGAGTAGAAATATAATGCAAGCCACCTAATTTTAAAATTTCTAGTGGCCACATTAAAAAACCATACAAAATTTATATTAATGTTTTATTTAATCCAGAACCAAAATACAATTTCAACACTGTATAAATATTTTTAATTATGAGATTTTTACATTTTTTTTGCTATTATCTTCTATATTTGGTGTGTTTTTAAACTGAATTTGGACACATTTCAGTTGAACATTAAATTTTCATCAGAAACACTTGATCTTTATTTATATTTCATAAAGTGACATTTGCACCAAAAAAAAAAAAAAAAAAAAGTCCACACACCCAAGTTCCAAACATACTTAAAAGTTTTCTAATCACAGAGATGAGTCTTAGACATTCAGTGACTGAAATAAAGCTGAGGGCTCACTCCTTGGCTACAGAGCAGGACTCCAGGCACTGCCAAGGCCACCTGCTGGCGGTTGTGCCCACTGGACACACAGGTACAGGAAGGGGGCATGTCCACGCAGGACTCCCGGGAACCTCAAGTGCAAATTCTTGCCCCCAATGCAGAGAATCAGAAACTCCGGGCTGGGGCCAAGCCCTCTGGGCGACACTGATGCAGTCGAGTCTGGGGACTGCTGGTCTAGAACAAACACCACCAACCCCCGAGTGGCAGAACAGTACTGGCTCCCTGGGTATAGAACAGAAACTGAATACAAGCCCCTTTCTCCTTTTTGTTTTGAGGATACAGAAACAGATGAAGGAATTGCTCAGATTTTTGGTAATCCAGATGCAGTAAACATCTCAAAGGGATGTTGGAACGTGTGGCCAGATTACCTGGGGGGGGGGGGGGCAGAGCCTCAGGATACAGTTCAGGCAACTCATTTCACCTATTTTCTGAAGCCCATGAGCCAAGGAGAGAGCTCCCTCAGCCAAGGCAGAACCCACCAGTATAAATCTAACACTGATCCCAACGTCATCAGTGTTAACAGAACATGTTCCTGGCCAGGGGTGAAAACTGGGCTGGGCCCTGACATGTGCACGTGCTCATCAATTAAAGCGTGAATCCCAGTTGATTCTCCCTCAGATCACAGGAATTGTGCTTAAAACTACAAAAAAAACAAGCCCCTGTAACCTCCAGTATTTAAGAAACCCCCTCCCTGCAGTTTTGTGAATAACTTCTGGCAGCTTCTCTCACTTAAATTCTGGACAGAGCTGTCCTTAGCAGCTGCCATTTTGTGGCTTTTTCTTGGAGTTGAACCGATAAGCTGTTCCACACACTGGCTCATTACTGGCTGACAATGTGTCTATTTTCAGAAGCCAGTTGTGGCAGAGATGGCAAGTAGCAGGCCACCACAACAAATCCTGCTTTCATAAAAACCATTTCCCAGCTCCCCTCGGGTCAGATATGGCCATACGGCTGCGTCCTGGAATGCGAGTGGGAGGACGGCGGGAGGACGGCGGCCATTTGGGACAAGAACCCCAGCAAGGGCGGCGTGGCCCTTCCCAGCTCTGGGCTCAGGAGGCCACAGTCATCACAGGGCCAGTGCTGGGGACGGAGCTGCCTTCACCCAGGCCCCTGACCAGGCCAGCCCTGGGGAGAGCCACTCCCCGAGCCGTGCTGGCGTCCTGTTCACTAAGCCGGGGGGCTGGGTATCAGCTTCGCCCACAACAGAGCATCACGAGTATACCCACTGTTTTATGGGGAAAGCTTTGATAAAGTCTCAGTCTGTCATAAGAAGTATGAAAGTGCTAGAACGTAAGAGTTATCTACAAAGTCAAAATAATACACCAAAATGAGCTTATCTGCCCCTTTGAAGAACAGGTACAACCATGTCATCATCTCCGTATTTTCCATCTGAAAGAGAACAAAACAGTAGTTAATATTTTTAGATTTGTCTTCATCCTGAAGGTCAAACAAGGCATTCCAGAAACCAGCTCCATGTGCTGAAAGGACTGGGCTCATAATTTGGGGTTGGAGAAAGCTGAAGACATGCAGCAACCCCGTGGCTGGGTTGTACGCCCCAGGAGTGGGACAAGCAGTTACTGATCACACTGCAAGGTCTAGGCAAAGCACAGCTTCTACAATGCAGGAGCAACTACAGCCTCGCACGCCACAGGACAATACCTGAACCGCTGAGCCAGCCAACGGGGAGAGCAGGGGCTCAGGGCTCCCGGCGGCTGGGGCTCCAAGGCCCTCATGTCCGAACCCCTACAGAGAAAGTCAGATGGGGTTCACTGAGGCCTCCACCCCAGACAGGTTCAGAAGATTAGGGTGGGGGTTCCCTGCCTGCTCAGGGATGGGCAACAGGCGCAGTTAAACCCCAGTAAAACAGCTTAAGCTTCCGCTTTGTTGTCGACAAGTTTGGGCAAATGTTTCCTCTAAATTTGGCAAAGGCACTATCTTGCTGAGTTCTACTAGAATCCAACTTGACTCATCTTTCCACATTTCACTTGACTTCTCACTTCATTTTCAGTCTAGCATATACCCTGGCCACTTAGTTTTAACTACACCTTGCCTTTTCATTAACCAGAAACCTGGTGAGAAATTAAACAGTTAGCTAGCGACTGAACTCAAATACTAAGTAGGCAAGTTAGATCACCTTCACCCAAACTCCTGCAGCAAACATTAAAGGTCAGCGAGCCGGTGAGGAAGTGCTCCACGCTGCTCTGTTCCCTGCCTCGGGCCCAGGCTAACCCTACTCCTTTCACGGCATCTACGCCCACCCTGGGGGAGCCGACGGGCGCCTCACCCCGCCCTGCTGCCAGGGTGGCCGCTGTGCTTGCAGCCGTGGTCCAGGGGATGTCTGTGCTGAATACAGAAGTTGCTCTGACACTGGTCACAAGCCAGCGGCAGCATCTCCTTCTTCCTGCAGCCTTCTTTAGAGCACCGGTGTGTAAAAATCTAAGAAAACAAAAGTCAAGGATGATTACTTCAGTAAGCAATTACTTTAAAAGCCCCAATAAGATCATTTATTTTTAACCTATAAATACTCAGTTACACAGATTACAACATTTAGAATGTTAGTTAAAGAAACACCAAAAAATTTTAATAAGTAGTAAGTATGTTACTGTCAAGTCAGGGTCCCAGAAGCAGACCCTTCAGGGAGAGTCATGTGAAAATGACAGGAGGTGTTCCCAGGAAAACCAAACCAAAATCCAAAGGGCAGCTGGGACCAGGGCAGGAAAGAGGCCAAACGGGGTGTGAGCACATGCCATCCCACAGGGTAACTGGCTCTGGAGACCACTGAGGCCATCCCCAGCGGGGGGACTAGCTACATTCCCACACTGGCCACTGGGTAAGGAGAGGTGGCAGCAGTTCCCAGGCCCTTCTGTAAGCAAGGGGAAGGGGTCTCCACAGACTGAGGAAAGCCCCCTGCAGAGACAGGCAGGGGTGGCTGGTGTGAGCCGGTGCTCAGCAAGGCCTGGGTCCATGGCAATGGCACAGGGACTCAGGGGACAGTGTGGGGAGCTGCCGTGCCCGGAGAGGACCAACAAGGGACCACCTGGGCTGGGCGAGAAGGAGGTGGGAAGCTGGGGCCGGAGTCTACTTGGGAGAGGAGGCTCTCCAGGTGGATCGCAGCCTGTGGGAGGGGGCGGGGTGTGGGGGCGCAGCAGCAGGAGGATGGAGAAAAGTCAGGTTAGGAAGGGAGACCCAAGCCACTTACTTCCCAGAGTGCGTGTGGTGGGCGAAGGAGCATGGATCCTATTCGCTCGCGTGTGAGACTGAAAACGGGGCCAAAGTTTCGAGCCCTGTTTTCAGGGCTGATTGACTTAAGACAGAGAATAACTACAAACTGCAACCCATAACAAAGACCATGATTTAAGCTGGACAAAACTCGATTCCCTAGAAGTATCCTTACAAATGCAAAGCTGCCTATGTGCTTATTCTGGAGGGCAACAGGGCAGGAGCAGAGGTTTCACATCTGCAAGAGCAGCTGGCTTGAGGAGAAGAACCCGAAACAAATAAGCAGGGCCCAGGGGAGGCGAGCTGCGGAACCGCCCAGCGCAGACGACGTCGCAGCCCCGGGGAGAGTGGAGAGGCTCCGGAAAGCCCACAGTCCAGGGGAGAGCACAAACAGCTACGTGCAATCCACACAAGGGAAGGTTAATTTTAACCAGAAGTTTAGCGCCTTGAACTTGCAATTAAGAGATGGAGACTGGGCGCCTGCGCTGGCTCTGGTCCCACCTGAAACCCTAAACCACAGGACAGATCTTTCTGAAAAGGCATAAACCCACAAGGCACAGACAGAAAGGAAACAGCTCAAGACTTTAAAGCTGAAGAGCACGTGAACAAGCAAGGACTGATTGGAAGATATGAGAAGGCATACTGGGGGCCATGGGGGGCTGAGTAGCAACCAGACCCCCCAGTGCCCCATCTCTGAACTGGTAGAAAGTACCAGAAACTCGGAGCAAGGCAGGACTGCAATGGGAGACATGGCTGCACACCGGGTCCAGAAACAGAGCTGCAGCTCTGGAGAGGGCCAAGAGCAGCTCCCTGAGCAGGGGCGGAGTACCAGGCAGGGGCGGGGGCCCAGGAACGAGCATGTGCTCTGGGTGGGAGCTGAGCCCTGGAGGTCCAGGGGTCAGGAGCAGGACCCCAGACGGGGTGAGGGGAATCAGATCAGCCCAAGAGAAAGCACAGTGGGGGCTCCCTGAAGGAGCCAGCTGCTCCCCCACAGCGCAGGCCTGGGGACACTGTGCCCACCACGCCCACCGCAGGGTCTGCACACACTGGCAGCAGCCACAGGCCATGCAGGGGAGGGAAGCATCTACTACAAAGTACAGAAAAAGCAACTCAGAAACAGATTACACAGGGGAAAGGAAACTAAGGAGAAAAGGTCCGAGGACCTGCCCGGAGGTCTGGGAGGGGCAGACAGCGGGGGGAGCCGAGAGGTCCATGGTCACTTTCCGGTTCCCACTGGGCCAAGGACAACAGGCCAAGACCCAGCAAATGAGGCTCCCGGCACTGCGACGAGTGGGTCCCCCGGCTGCCAGGAGGGAAGCTGGCCTCAGAGGGTCAAGATTAGGGCGGCTTGGGAATGCCCCCAAAGGACCAGAGCCTTCGGAAATCCAGGGGAGGTTCTGACCCAGGATGCTGGCTCAGCCTGCCCACCAAGCGGAGGGTCCAAAAGCGACCCCAAGATACACACCATCTCAGCATGCCTCCCGATCGCCAGCTCAGGAAGCAACTGGAAAAGGGAACAAACAGGACACGGGGACCCCTCATAGGAGAAATGCAGGGGGGCTCTCTGGGTTGTCATTCTCAGGGACAGTCTGCAAAGGCCTGGGACACCCACCCAAAAGGACGAGGGTGCACCAAGAGGTTGGGTTGCGAGGGAAGGTGTGAGGAAATATCAGAACAGGGGCAAGAGCTGCATGTACAGCCCACGCCGTGGTGGACAGGGAACGCCAACACCGAAGAGCGACGGAGACCTACTCGAGATGTCACATCCATGCATCTGGAGAACATGGGGATGCCAAGCAGGCAGGCTCAGAGCTGAAGTGGCTGCCTGAGGGGACAGCAGGCTGCTCCCTGTCTTGTGGTGCTTTACTCCAGACTAGCAAACGAGTAACTAATAAAAATGCAAAGCTACCAAAGCACAACAGCATTTGAACTTTAGATCCTTTTGTACTCCCTTAGAAGGAGCTTTGAAAACACACACACACATCAACAGAACAGTTTGAGAAAACTGAATTTAACACACCACACCGTCTTGGGAGAAAACAGACATATTCCCATAAATAATGCAGTCCCTAAGCTGAATTCCCCATATTCAGAAAGGATATTTAAAGAGCTGTAAAAACCCATGCCATTCACAACATAGGAAAACACAGATACATATTAGGTTTTTCCTTTGTGCATAAACCATGAGGACTCATTTCTACGTTAGATGAACGACCTGCTTCCCTCTTACAGCGAAACCACACCCCCAGAACTCAGGGGTCACGCACCTTCGCCTTCGTCTTCACGGGGTTGCACTGGCAGTGCCGGTCCATGTGCTCGCCCACCACCACGTCCGGCAGCTCTCCCTTCCTCACTGGGACAGGACTGTTACAAAGCGGGCACACTGGGACATGCACATCCTAAAAACATGGAATAAAATGATATTCCAGATGCAGATGTTAGACCAGAGTCAGACACCCAGCTTTTACAGAAGCACAAGGTATGCAGCAGTGCTTGAAAAGCAGACCAAGCGCAAGCACTGACATCCCACCCACACAGAGGGCCGCAGATTCACAGCGAGGCAGCCCCAGCACGAGCCGAGCTGCCTTCCTGTGACCTCCTGAGTGGAAGTGAAGTGTAACTGACCACCCCCCAAGTGTAAAAGGACGGCGAGGAAGGCGAGAACACACCGGGCTGTTTCTCCAGCAGCACAGGGGAGCAGTACCCTGCCCAAACGCCAAGTCCAGCCATGAAGGACAAGCAGCCACTGCAGACGCCACAGCCCTTTCCAGCCTCCCAGGTGGCCGCCATTCACAGGGTGAGAGCGCACCATCGGTCAGCAGGGAAGACAGGGTACTGTGCGGGAGGACCCCCAGGCTGAGCTCTTGGGTGCACAGGGCCAGACCACCAGGGCAAGAGCTAACCACATGTCAATAAGAACATGAGGGCAAACGTTGCCAGGACAACAGAACCCACTATCTGTGGGCTGAGCTGGAAGGTCACCAGGCAGCCCGACTCAGCCAGCCAGTCTTCCAAATTAAGACACAAAGTGCGAGTTTTTGTATTCCTAAATTATTTCTAATTTCTAGCCAGACTCCCCACTAGGGGCATGGGAAGGCCCATTCAACAAACAGACTGGGCAGCCTGGCCTGTCACCAGCCCCTGCTGCAGCTGGGTGATATGACTCACCCTCCCGCTCTCACTCCGATGCATGACCAGAAAAACCTCAAGGGTCAAACCTTGGCCAGTGCTGCTCAAAGCACGGTGATGCTAAGGCACCTGTGTCTCCATGCCGCCACAGTGAAGCAGCTGAGCCAATCCAGAGTTTAATGAAACCACCCAGGGGCCCCCTTGAAACTAAGGGCATGCAGGCTGGGGGCCACTGAAAAGGCAGTGCACAAGCCACGCACTCTGGACCTACTCCAGTTAGCATACTTAAGGCCATATTCCAGTTTCTGTCATGTGCCATGGGGTAAGGCAACATTTTAAGGACATCCAGATTAGATTCCACATCAAGTACTGGGCCCATTCCTGAGGGATGTGGGGCTGCTTTTCCTTGGTGTAACGAATCAAACGCAATATGTATTTTAACACATAAAGGAAGCTCTGAAAGTTAGATTACAACAACAATTTGACTCCACAAGTCCCTAAACAAACAAAAAAGAAAATAAAGTCTTAATTGCTATCCGATATGACTTTCGGCAATGATGCAAATATCTGTATCTGTGCTGCATACTGGCCACACCTGACTACCACACACCTGAAAAGTGGCCTGTGTAACAGAAAAACTGGGTTTTTAATTGTATTTAACTCAATTTAAATAGTCACACGTGGCTAGTAACTACCGTATTAGACGGCACAGCTTTAAAGAGTAAGATTAGAATCTTCTGAATAAAGCATGAAGAATTACCTTCTTGAATGCAAAAGGACATCTATGAGCAACAGACGTAAAGTGATCTTTACAAAAATCTTGTTTACATGCATCACATTTTAGTGGAAGAAAATCTAAAAAAGAAAGTAAAATGTTTTAAAGACTAGAATAAAAGAATTGTAGACCATACAACACAGAACTTTACCTAAACTAAGCGATTTTTACCTGTCACATAGAGATATCCTTGAGATATCATACGTGAAGAAAAAAATATTGAGATCATGAAGTCACAATGTCAAACAACGTTTAAAAATCCATACGATTATCTTTTCAAGAGAGATGCCCTCTCACCTGGCAGCACAGGTATCTGAGAAGCACACTCCTGTCTTTTGCCCTGCTAGCCTAGGACCTGGAACTAGGTAGATAATGAACAGAACCTGAACCTCGTGCCAGCTGCCCATTACCAAAAAACCAGAAAGGAGAGACCAAAGAATTATCAGCCAACTAGCATAAATGTCCAATGCTCCCCTACAAAATAACAAAATACCCATTTTCTATAAATATTCTTTAAAGTGCTTACCTAGCTGCTTGCAAGTTTTTTCTGAACAATGCTTCCCCAAGTCAGGGAACTCCATTACAAGAAAAGTCTTCAAAACACAGACGGCAGAGTTAAAATATCACCTACAAGAATTAGAATAGTTAGAAGGAAAGCAACAACTGCTCCAATTTCAGTCCCCAGGCTTTACTTATGCGTCTGAGTCATCCTAGGCCCAGGTGGAAGACTAAAGCATCGAATTCCTGTCTTTCAGCTGAGAGAAAAATGGAGTTCAGCATAAGTACCAGCTTTCAGCCATTCGCAATCAATACCATTATGAGATGAGTTGTTTTTCAGTTCTTTTAATTACTGGTATATGACGTTTATCCTGAATCCAGGTTTTATCAAACCATGTTTCAAATAACATGAGGGGGGATGGCTTCCCATATTCTATTTACATAGCTGTCCATGAAAATTACAGCCTTGATGAGTTTTAAATCACAATTTCATCTATCAAATATACTTGTTGCCAGACACAAAAGTACCTGTTACTAGGTGCTAAATCACATGGGCTGACTGCACTATCCAGAGGAGATTTGACTCTGTCCCTTGCTGCCTTCTTTAACTCCCTTATGCATTAAGTTTTACTTTGTATTTATTCCTTAATGACCAACCCGCAGATGATCAGGGAGAAGAGAAAGCTGTTACCTCACATGGAAAAACAACCAGCCAACTGAGAAAGCTATTGCAGCTGAGAGAAAATTCAAATCCATAAATAGCATGGCTCACCAGGTCCCTTTGTGACCTGGTACCCACCAAACTTCTCAAAACTCTTCTTCCTCCCAAATTCACGTCCCAAGAGCCTTGTCCAGATTTCCCTACCGGTTCTCTCCCTCTCCCACACTGTCCCCCTTGCCAGGAATGCTCTCCCCCAGGTTAGATGTCACTTTCCTTGAAGGGTCACCCGCCCCCTCGGCAGCACCTACTCTCAAAGGCCCCTCCAGCTCCTCTCCCAGCAGCTTCTCTTCGGCGCGCGGGGGCCCTCGGCCTCGCCCCCCACCGCGCTCGACAACGGGGCGCGGGGGGAGGGTCCGGTCGTTTCTCGTTCAAGGAACGGATCAGAACCTGACCTCAACCCCAAGTGATTCTGTTCTCGACGCCGCCGCAGTCCGAGGGCGCCCGGCCTGGGGGGGGTCGTTCTGCTGCTTCGCTGAGAGCTCCCAGGTACTTGGCGCTTGCACGGCCTCCGGGCTCCTGAGGCTGCCGGCGTCTTCCGGGACGCGGTCCCACGCGCCCTCTGCTCTTGGAGCGGCCCCGGACCCGGAGCCTCAGGAGCGGCAACGGCGAGCGGCAGGTGGCAGAGACGGAAATGGGAAGATGGGCTCCCGCTCCTGTGGCAGCCGCGGGGAGCAAGGCAAAAAAGTACGACGACACCGGAGCCCGCGAGGCAGCTCGCAACCGGCCGCGCCCACGACACACCGCGGCACCGCGGAGCGCCCGGCTACCCGCCATTTATCCGCCAGCCGCCCCGACCCGGAGCCGCCGCGGCCCGGCCGCTTCCGGCGCGCCCCGATGACGCCACAGGGTGCCAGCCAGTCCTGGCCTGCAGCGGCCCTCCCGTCCCGCCCCGGCCCCGCCCTTCCGCCTCCCTTCCAGAACAGTCCGGCGGCTTCTCGAAGGCGGCGTTCGCACGACGTTCGCTACGTCGCGCTGAGTCAGGGTGAGGCGGCCGCGAAGGGCTGAGTCACCGCGCGGGAGGGCCGCGCGACAGGTGGTGGAACCGCGACTTCGCCCCCAGCCCCCGAGCCTGGAGCGGCCGCAAAGGGAAGGCTGGGGGCGGGGTCCGGAGGAGGAACGGGCGCTCGCCCCGCGGGGGCGCCCACGAGGCGGGGAGGGCGCGGGGCAGGGCGCAGGCCCCCCGGGGGACCCTCACCCCGACCAGCGACCCGCAGCGCTGGGGGAGTCGGAGGGGGTCCCGGGGCGGGAGGGGAAGCCTCTGTGCGAAAAGCGCGTGTTTCGAAGTGACGGGGCTCGAGGGAGGCCTGGCCAGAGCGGCCGTCCGGCTCGCGTGGGCACCGCCGCCAGCCCGAGCCTCCGTGGGGCGTGTGCCGAGTCACCGTGACCCAGAGTCGGATCGCGGTCGCTTTCGTGCCCGTCGTTTCTTCTGCGTTTATTAGGTGGCGTTCTAAGGGACAGCTTTCCTTTCGTTTATTTTTTTCTTGTTTACGTCAGTGTGACTCATGGGCCTCTGAGTCACTGGGGAGTATTTTACTGTCATAATTTATTTTGGATGTTCAGATTGTCCCAGGTTTGGCCAGAGGGGCCCTTCAAGCTGGCTCCCGAGTCCTTTGATGCCCCCATCTCTCTGTGCCCTCCTTCCTTCCTCTCTGCGGGGTGTTCAGGCTCGCAGTGCTCTCTGTGCCCTGTCCCTGGGATCAGCCATTTCCCCAAGGCGTCCTGACTCCTTGTAGGAGGCTGGTGTTTAAAAAGAAGGTGGGGGCACTTGGATGGCCTCTGCTCCTCGGCCCTCCCAGCTGACGCAGGCTATGGCATGTACGTACACGCCCTTGCACAAACACACCCATAGCTGGGCCTGTGTGTGTGTACACGCCCACACACAAACGCCTGTAGCTGGGCACATGTGTATGTACACACCCACACACACCTGTAGCTGGGCATATGTGTGTGTACACGCCCACATACAAACAAACCTGTAGCTGGGCATATGTGTATGTACATGCCCACACACGCACACACCTGTAGCTGGGCATAAGTTTATGTACACACCCATGCGTACACACACCCATAGCTGGGTGTGTGCATGTGTACACACCCATGTACAAACACGCCTGTAGCTGGGTCTGCATTTCTGTATATGTGTTTTTAGAAATCTGTAACCATACCTTCGCTTCTAATCCATCAGGGTGCTTTCTAGTCGTCTCCTTTTCTGTTTAAATGCCTTCTTCAGCAGTCAGGAATCTGGCTCTTGTTATCCTCCATGTATTTACTTATTTGCTTAATCAGTTTGTTTCTCTCTGTAACCTGATTCCCAGCCACCCTGGCTGTCGTTTCCCCTGCTCCTTTGCGCCACCCCCTCGCACCCACATCCTGGGCCCTGATGGCCTCCACGTGACCCCTTCCCTCCCCGTCTCTCAGGTGGTCAAAGTCCAGTGCCAGTGTCTTTAATTTCCCAGGAGGATTTTAAAGAAGAGCATGTACTAAAGAAGAATAAATACAAGCACACACCATTAAGGTTTTGATCTTTATTCACAAGTCAAAAATCACATGTGCATTACTTTTATCCTTATTAGTAGTCTGAGTATAGAACTATAATTTCTCACAGGCCTTTGGATAAATACAAATACCTATTGTTACCTTAATGCTATAGTAACTCAAAAGTTACAAATCAGTTAAGGACATTAGGTAACCACCATTAAAGGATAAAATATAATTAAAATAATAAACTACCTTTCCTGTAAACTATCCCAAAGGTTGAAGTGACAACTTTTCTTTAGATTATGCATTCCCAGCTTATCTGGATCTTGCTAGAACCAGTTGTAACACTTAAAACATAATGTTTTACATTACGTTTGCATTACATTTACTGAATCAGAGGAGAAATCCAAACTCTTGCATAGAACCAAATATACCATGCCCTAAATTCATAATTTTGCAATAGTTTCCTACTGCTGCTGTAACATATTTCCACAAGTTTAGTGGTTTGAAACAACATGGGTTTATTATCTTCACATTCCTGGAAGTCAGGAGTCTGAAGTGGGTCTTATGGGCCTAAAATCACGGTGTCATCAGTGCTGGTTCCTTCTGGGCTCTAAGGGGGGATCCCTCTCCTTGTCTTTTTCAGCTTCTGGAAGCGCCTACATTCCTTGGCTCATGGCCCCCAGGCAGCAGTCATTTCTGAAGCGTCTTCTTCCGTCCCCACGTCTCCTTGCTGGATCCCCCTTCCTGCCACTTTCACTTACAAGGCCCCTCGGGGTAATCCAGGATAATCTTGGCATCCTTAGCTGAACCACATCTGCAGAATGTTCCTCTCAGCACGTGAAGCGACATAGTCCCGGCTTCCAGGGATCAGAATGTGAGCTTTTCGGAGGCCATTGTTCAACCACACTGACCGCCACAAGAGAAAACAGGTACATTTTTAAAATAAAAGTAAAATACTAAAACATCTACGTGTCATCACACAATACCTTTATCTCCTCTTTGAAACATAATAAAAACATTTTAAAAAATCCAAACTTCAAGTACATGTTTTTGGAAAACAAGATTCATAAACAAGTCTTTAGCCAAAGAAAAGAAATGTGATTGGTTCAACACCATTCCCTCCCGAAACATGCACACATGTGCACACTGAGCTCATCCCGTGTCAGCTGGTGACACAGACGAGGCCGGGCCCCTCCTTGCTCCGCCTTTGCTGTGCTTGCGGCCGTCCTGGTCCAGTCTTGCCAGCACTACTACAGGTTGTGGGGGGAAAAGATTTTTGACTCAGTTTTGAAAGTCAGTTTTCCATCACTTACTGAACATCTGCATTCAAAGAAACAAGGGTATTGCCAAGCCAAAGTTCGGCAACTGCCATAAACCCACGTTTCTTAACACATCGAGATGGCAGGAGTCCTCTCGCCAAAGACCCACCCCTGCAGATAGAGAGAAAAGTGCTTTATTAGCAGTGTAGCAATTTGCAAATTGGGCAAATAAAAGTAGTGTTCCCAAGCATTCAGGATATCAAATCCTTGTAGTATATGTGGTTTCCAAATTTTTCCTCCCGTGGCTACATAGGTTGTCTTTTCACTTTCATGATCAAGCAAGGTTGGTTCTTGACATGTCGAGATCCTGGCTTCATAATTCCAAGAAAGCCCTTTTCCCTCTTGCAAGCCTTGCTTTTAAGACTGGCTTTAAAACTCAAACCTGAGCGATGATTTCTTTGTTCTGGGCGATGACTGCCACCCTTCATGCAGCTAGGAAGGGTTTGCTTTGCAGCCTAGTTTTGGTGGTGAAAAACCAACCTGATAATGGGGAAGAGAAGATACATTGATATAAAATGCTCACTGTCCAGGTTGCACTTCAGTCTTTTTTCAGCTGCGGTATGTGGGTAATGAAGTGAGAGAGGCAGGGGCAGAACCAAGGAGAGCAGATGTGTTCGTCGCCTAGGCCTGCCACAACAAGCTAGGCACACTGGTATAAAACCGGAATAAAGCGGGAAATATCAGCATGAAGGTGGCAACTCCATCTGTGAGTGTCGACGAGATGGCCTGGGGAAGGAATATGGTGTGGGGGAGAGGAGGGCCCTGACTTAGCCTTGGGGGAGCCAACACTTTAAGATCAAAGAGAGGAACTGGCCAAGTGGACTGAGGGTGGGCAAACAACCCTGGAAAAGAAGAAAGGAGATGCCACTAAAGTCAAGGGGATGAGGGCTTTCCAGAGGGAGAACCAGAGAGCTTGCTGCCCAGTGCTGCGGAGAGGACAGGGAGAAAAAGCCAACACATCTCTTGGATCTGGTGACAGGGAGGTCCCTGAGGCCTTCAGCTTGGTCCCAGAGGTGGAGGCAGAAGTTAGATTGGAGTGGGATGAGGAGATGGAGCCTGCAGGGAAGGAGCAGGAAGAACTTTTACGGGGATAGCTCTGGTCTTCCCATGGCCAGCACCAGCTCACACCCTAGAACAATTCAACAACTGAAGCCACATGGGTTCTTAAGAAGAGCCGGGGAGCTGCTAGAGAGGCCTGGAAGTTGCTGGAAGGATGCTGTTTCTTGCTGAGTGAGTGGGAGGAGGTAAGTGAGGGTCTGGAGCGAAGCAGAGCCCTCCCGGGTAGGTGGGGACCCCGTGCCTGGGCTCCCTGCGCTGCAGAGGCACATCAGGAAGGACAGCACCATGAGTCTCTTCGGTTTTTACAGTTTCAGTCGCTGGCAGGGGAGATAGAGGGAAGATTAAGCTGCCTCCCGTCCCTTCCCAGGAGCTCGTGGCTGTTCTTAGAGAAAGACCCACTTCTGGAGACAACTGGGCAGTACATGTCGGCAGTGTATCTATGTGGCTGTGGGGCAGAGACTGTGTCGGGAAGTTTCAAAGTGGCGGAAAGCTTCAGCTGGCCTTGAGGCACAACAGACCTGAAGGGGGAGAGTGGAGAGGGGGCTGCTTAAGCAAAGGCTGTGTGTTGGACACGACTCTTGACTGTAAGACTCAAGAACCTAACTCAAAGTAGATTTTTCCAAAAGGGGAATTCACTGGCCCCAAAATTTCAGACGTGACTGGAGTCCTCGAGACTTTCTCTGCATGCTGCCCCGTCCTGCTGGGAGGCAGCTCCTGCGGGTGATGGGAAGAGAGCCACCGGCACGCCAGGCTGCAGTGTCCCCTCCCGGCTTCTCTGTAGTGACCCCACGGATGGGCTCTCACTGGTCTTCCTTGGATGGTGACCACACATGATCCCAATGGGAGCACTTCAAGTGAAAATGAGATGCTAATAATAATTTTGTTGGGACAACAGGCATTAGCTGGGACTCTTCTGGGGAAACTGGGACATAAGGTCACCACACGCTTATGTCCAGTCCCCGCGGCCAGCGATGGACAGTCCTGCCGGAATCACCCACAACCAGGGAGAAGTCCTGCTCCAAAGGGATGGTGTTATTAACAGGTGGGGGCGGGTGGGAACGTGGAGAATGTCAGCAGGCTCCAGTAGTAGTGTTGTGTCAGCAGTTCAGGGAAGAGGAGAAAGAGCACCAAGTCTGAGGCCACGTTGATGAGCTGAAGAAAGAAGACCCAGAAAGCCAGGCAGAGAAACTCAAACTTCATTTGATTGGTAACGGAGACAGATTATTGTCCAAGAAATTGGAATGCAGGACCGGCGTCTGGGGAGACAGATGTGTAGGGGAGGGTTGAGAGAGGAGCTGGGAGTGTGTTCCCTTGGTCCTGATTGGGGGGCGGGGTGCATGCGGGAAGCAGTGCAAAAAAATAAAACCAGAATCGGCGTTTGGGGTGAAGGGCAGAGGAGGAAGACAGCAGGGTTAAAGCGGAGCACAGAAAGAGCTGGGCAAGAAGGGGAGGTTACCAAGGTAGCCATTTGGGCCTAAGGTAGGTCTGTTTGGGGGCGTGTGGCATTTTAGAGAGCTGGAATAATATTTAAGAAGTCAAGACAATGGATAAAGTCTCCAAAAAGATGAGGAAGTGGCCAGAATCCAGGCTGCCTGCAGATGGGGGATGAGAGGAAGGAGACGGGAAAGGAGCTGGGAAGAGATGCTGGAGGGATTGCCGTGTGGCTTGAGGACAGGTGCGGGTGGTTACTGTGCTGAATTGGAGAGGCGAGGACTGAGCAGCCTTTAGGAAGTTTGCCAGGAGGAAGGGCCTTTTGGGAAGTGACCTCCTTGTATCTGTGTAGCTCTCAGGGCGCACCAGGTTTTGCTGTGTAACAAACAGCCCCACGATGTGTGAAAACCACCAAGATCTGTTTCTTGCTCACACCTTGTGCCTGTGCCGGGTAGACAAGCTCTGCTCCACCTGCCCTCACCTCGGAGGCCTGGGACGAGGCCGTGGCAGAGGGAAGGCTGCCCTGGGGGGCCTCGTGCTGCCTGTGAGTTCCCGGTGCCAGGAGGGGACGGGGAGGAGCGGTCCTGCCTCGAGCCTGAGGGGGGACAGGGACTGCCACGCAGAGAAGTAGCCAAGGTCAGAGTTCAGGCCAAAAGAGGGCAAATGGTGGGGTTTGCTCACTGAGTGCCCAGCTGTGGTCCCCAGTTTGTTTTAGGGATGTTATTCTTGGTATTAGGCCAGAAGCTCCCTGAAGATAGAAGGCACACCCTTTACCCCTGGGTATATTGGGCTCCTTCGGGTGGAAAAGCAGAGCTGTGCTCAGAGGACAGCAGGTAAGCAGGAAGTGGCTTTGCGAGCCCTGGGGACAAGGACTTTGTCTCTTTAAATTCTGAGCAGCTGTGTCTATGTTTGCATATCATGGCCTGGAATCGAGGACAACAAATCCATGACTATGAACTCTGGTTAGGTCAGTTTTGCTCCAGGTACCTGCCTAGGAAGCAAGAACCAACAACCAAGGCCCGTCTGCTGGGTGGGGGGGGGGGGGGGGCTTGTTAACCCCTTGCTGACTGAAGGGCGGGTCCCTGCACCGGTGCCTTGGGCTGTGCCACCGACCCTGCTGTCGCGAATCTGGGAGCCACGGAGAGATGCGCCTTCGTCTGCGCACAGATGCCAGCAGAACTCAGACTCTCTTCCCCAAACGTGTGATGCGGAGCATAAATGTTTCATGGTTGCAACAACAGCTCTACAGACATTTTAATTCCTGAAAGCGATTACAGGGTAAACGACAGGAGATCAGCCTGCAGTTTGCCTCATGACACATTTTAAGTAAGCAAAGCCCCGTAGAATAAAAGAGAAACCTGCCCGGGCTCCCATGTGAATAGGAATCAGCGGAGTGGAGCAGGGAGGCCCTAATGTTGCCTTTCATCCTCCTCTTGATGTTGGGTGCCGTGTTGTCTGGCAAATGGGACCCCGTTCATCACAGAATCTGCTTCCCGGGACTCCTGCTCACTCCCTTCTTGGCAGGAAGCCGGACAGTGGGCTCCAGTTCCAAAACCCGAAGTGTTGTTGGAAAGGTCGTATCTGGGAGAACCTCGTTCGGGGTCTGGTGAGTCCCCAGCAGAACCGGAGGAGTGGCTGCTGCTCGTTAATTGTGGTCCTTGTAAGATTTTGCATCTGGCTTGGAATGCAAACACAACAGTAGGAAAAAAGAAAACTGAGCATGCGGGGGAAACAGGGAGCCTTGTGAGACGTTTCGTGACGACCTGCTGGAGGTGTTCCTCACGGCCCCTCACCTCCTCTGTTCCCTGCAGACCAGTCACTGGTGGAAGTCGGTCCGAAGGCTCGTCTTCCCACCAAGAGGGCAGCCGGCGTGGGGAAGGAAGCCTCTAGAAGAGACCGCCCGCCCCTCGCCGATGGAGACGTGGAACGGTGAGAGCGGATCTGTCTGCGGGACCACGAGCTTTTCTTTATTTTGAAAGCCCACCATTGGGGAAACACCATTTGCTGAACCTGGAGCAGGACTGAAAGGGCAGCGACCCTTTTGCCCTGACTGAGATGTGAGATGCACTGTCCCCTCGTCGCTTGCTGTGAGAGATGTGAAAGTGTGTTGTGCGCTGCATCCGTTAGACGGAAGAGTTAAAATTCAACAACCTTTGTGCTGACCGAAGCGTCTTGGTTGGCAGAGGCCGCCGAGTCCGGGAGAGCCGTCACCCATGAGGGTGTCGCCGTGGGGTGCAGTGGAAGCCGCCCCCCATCTTGAATTTGGATGGGTGCACTGCGCTTATTCGGAGAAATGGGGCAGATGTTTTCAGTAAATGCTGAGGTGTCCACGGCCCTCCTGGCACCCCGGGACAGGCAGCTCCTCCCATCCTGGCCGGGAAGTCACTGGCCCCTTCACTTGGGGGTGTTGACTTTCCCCGTCAGAAGGGCTGTTCTCGATGTTCCGTGCTGCTCTGGTCCGAGCCGTCGCCAGCCACGTCTGCGGGGTGCTGGGCTCGTGCACACGCGGACTCGGGGTCCCGGATCCAGTTTGCTATGAGACGCCGGGGACGCGACATGATCCCCTTGGCTGCGTGTCCCGAGTGGGTCGCGAATGCACGATCATCTCCTTTCCCCGGGACCCCTGCCCCATTGCAGGCCCAGCCCTTTGCTGGCCCTCGGAGTCTCATCAAATATTCACTCCCCCTGGCACCCCGGCTGCTCTGGAGGCGGAGGCAGACTTCTCGTTTAATAATCCCTGCTGCTGCGCCACAAGCGCGTTCGTGCCTGTGGTCTATGCGTCTTGGCCGGTGCCACCACGGTGTTCCTTTCCCCATAAATCGCAGCTGGAAACGGAGCGGGAATGGGTTTCCCAGGCGGCTGGAGCTCGTTCCCTGAGAGGGCCATGCCTGGGGGGCACCCTGACCCCGGCCCAACCTGGGGGGGCTGTGGCTCTCCCAGTGCCCCAGTGGGTCAGCTTGCCGGGGACTTCGGAGACGTCCGTCACACGGGACACTTGGCTGGGTGCTGTGGGAAAGAGAAATTTTAATGCATAAGATTTGAGCTAATAAGCTGCCTGGTGAGTGAAGACACGTATTTTCCAAAGGAAAAAAGGCAGCCAAAGCAGTGCCGCTGCAGGTGGGACGCGTGGACTCGCTGAGGCGCAGCCTCGGGGGTCGTCCGAGTGGAAGGAGGGTCCGCGGCAGCTGTGGCCCGAGCCGGGTCAGCGGTCAGCCAGGGCCAGGGCCTCTGAGGACAGCACACGCCCCCAGTCTTCCATGAGGCTGAAGTGGGGACGGGAGCCCCATCCTCATGCCCCCTGCAGAGCGCGCGAGTTCCTTTGCAGTTTTGTTTATGCAGACTTCGTTCTCTCTAGTCCCAGGCTCACCCTGCCCCTAACGTCCATCGGGCTGGCATCCAAGCCCAGGCAAGGTGAACCGCGTGGTGTGGCCTGTTCATCTTTTTTTTTCACTGGTACCATACTCTTGATCACTGTAGTTTTCGAGTAAGTCTTGAAGCCATATAACTCGTTTTCTGTGCACATGCCCAGGCCTCTGCCGGTGAGGGGTCCCTGTGGCCAGCCGACTGGCCGATGGCCCAGCTCTGACCCGTGTTTTAGGGTGTACTTCCTGGGAGCGTGCTCAGTAGCAGCTTTCCCAGGTTGGGTTCCCGGGAAACAGACCTTGGGGTAGAGATTTGCCTGTGGGGTCAATTAAGGAAGGTGTCCGCTAGCAGCTCCCGGAAGGACGCAGGCAGGCGCGGCTGGGCAGAGACGGAAGCTGAAATGCACGAGCACGGGCCGGGGCCTTCAGAGCTGGGGCCCTCACAACTGGGTGCTGGCACCCTCCATCTACCAGCTGGTTGTTCTACGCCTACGCCTGCAAGCAGGTAGGAGGTTCCCTTAGGTGAGGGCGACTGGGGAGTGAGCGTCAGTCCCGAAGGGGCTCTGGGTGGGGTTCAACAGCCTCCACCACCCTGTCCCCCAGATCTCATCAGAGAAGCCTCATTTGACACCCGAGCCCCAAGGGTAAGTGGGTGCTCAGGCCACACGGCTGTTAGGGGGCTTTTAAGATAACAAAATCTGCTCTCTCGGGCGGACCAGAGGGGAATGGGGGTGGAGAGTTTTAAATTCACCTGGAACAGGGACTGTGGTGGCCTCCCAAAGAAAGAGTGGGAGGGGGGAATATACAGAGCAGTTTCCGGAAGGGCTTTCCATGGTGAAACTGTCCTCAGCACCTTCAGCTGCAGGAATCCCTTCCTGCCCGGGTTCTAGCCAGACTCGGCCATACAGCCAGCGATCAAATGGTCACGAAAGATTAGAACGGTTTAATCAAGCAAGGAGAGGCTGGGAGAGAGCTGCCCATCTGTCCATATTAGCACAAGTGAGGATTAGAAATTAGTTGGTGGCTTAAGTGATATTTTTAGAATTCCACTCGAAGGAGAAAAGGATTCCAAAGGCAGGAAAGTGGTAAATGCTCCCTAATTCAGTGAAGGATCACGGTTGGCTTAATGTCCTTTGTAAAGAAAACGTTAGAGATGATGTGGGAGGATTTAGCTGTAAAGTTGCCTGAAGAGCAGCATTTGATCCGAGGCAGGCAGCCCAGGCTTCTGAGAGGAGACGTCCGTGGGTTGTGTTGGAGATTCTAACAGATATTCTGTTTATGTGAGCAACAAGAGTGTGTTGTGGAGACTCCCTCTGTGAAGAATTCAATAATGTGAAAAGATTTGTCCTGCACGAAGGAAGTGGAAAAAGATGTAAAAAGAAATACTGCATCTGCCCAGTGCGGCTTCCTCCTGCAGACGCCCCTCCCGGGTGCACGAGGAGCAAAGTAGAAGGGCCACCCTGTTATGTCACCACCCTTGTGGCACCTTGGCTCACCTGCCCAGCACCTTGGCACACCTGCACGTGAGGGAACCCAGGAGTCTGTGTCCCCAGCACCTTAACAGGAGTGACTCCTTGTGCTACAAAAACCTGAGCCTCCTTTCCTCCCACCCCCTTTTTTTTCAGGCCTAATTCACTCACTTTACTGCTCTCATGTAAACCCCTACGTGGTGGCCGTGGCAGAGCCTGGGACCTGCACATGGAGGCTCTGGTACAAAGGCTGGTGAATTCTGGGCAGCAAGACTCAGAGAGCGCAGAAGCAGGGGGCTGAGATGCCACAGCTCCCAGAGATGGCCTCGAAGGTGGTCGTGGCGAGCTGCCCGGGTGGCCGTGTGGCCCCTGGCCGAGGCGTAGCCGTGGTCAATACTGGCCATTGGCAGCAGCTTCTTGGGCGCGGGGGCTGAGGCACCAGTGCATCTGGGGGTGGGGAGAAGGCACCAACGTGGAGCCGGAGCCACAGTGTCCTGGCCCCTGGCCAGGGATGGGGTGGGGCTTGCCAACCCTGTCCCCTGGTAACCGGGCCCCATGGGGACGGTGGAGAGCTTGGCTGGGATGCCGCCTCCTCGGAGCCCTCCACACCCCTGTGGTCGCGGCCTCTGCTGTCCCCGATGGCAGCAAAGCCTGAGCCTGGTCAGCAGGGGCCTTCTCCTGCACGGGCATGATATTCCAAACTTAGTCCTTGAGGAACATCCCCAGGAGAAAGTCAGCACTCTCAGAGTCCTCGACGGGCAGAGGGCAGAGCAGCTCTCCTCCAGGGGCCTGGTTTTCAGTCCCTGACCGGGCGGCCCAGCTGGTAACAGGAGCCACCCCTGTTCTCAGCGTCTGTGCGTCCATGGCCTTGGCCCGGCCCTGACCACAGCCACAGCCTCAGCCTCGGCCCTCCATGCCGAGGGCTCCACAGATGCTGCACCAGTCTCCCCTTCCAGGGCCCCCAGGGCCTCCCACCTTTGAGTGTTTTCTTGAAGAAGCAGCTCCTCCCTTCCTTCTGCTTGCCAAGAGGAAGGTCTTCCTTCCTTAGAGGAGAGCCAGCTCTGAAGGTTCCTCATGGAAACATCAGCCCGGGGATGAGGCAGGCAGAGCCGTGGGTGGAAGATGGGAGCCTTTGGAATGCAGGATCCGAGCAGGCAGGGTGAGGTGGAGGAAAGCAGGCTACAGTCCTGGAGGGGGTGAGGTGAGGGGGCAGGCTGCAGTCCTGGGGTGGGTTGTGGGGGGGGCAGGCTGCAGCACTATGGGGTGAGGTGGGGGAGGCAGGCTGCAGTCCTAGGAGTGAGGTGGGGGGAGGCAGGCTGCAGTCCCGGGGGTGAGGTGGGGGGAGGCAGGCTGCAGTCCTAGGAGTGAGGTGGGGGGAGGCAGGCTGCAGTCCCAGGGTGAGGTGGGGGGAGGCAGGCTGCAGTCCCGGGGGTGAGGTGGGGGGAGGCAGGCTGCAGTCCCGGGGGTGAGGTGGGGGGAGGCAGGCTGCAGTCCCGGGGGTGAGGTGGGGGGAGGCAGGCTACAGTCCTGGAGGGGGTGAGGTGAGGGGGCAGGCTGCAGTCCTGGGGTGGGTTGTGGGGGGGGCAGGCTGCAGCACTATGGGGTGAGGTGGGGGAGGCAGGCTGCAGTCCAAGGGGTTGAGGTGGGGGGAGGCAGGCTGCAGTCCCGGGGGTGAGGTGGGGGAGGCAGGCTGCAGTCCCGGGGGTGAGGTGGGGGGAGGCAGGCTGCAGTCCCGGGGGTGAGGTGGGGGGAGGCAGGCTGCAGTCCAGGGGGGATGAGGTGGGGGGAGGCAGGCTGCAGTCCTGGGGGGGAAACAGGGACAGTGCCCAAGGCTCTGGGTGGGAGGAGCCAGGACGTTCGCAGGTGGTCAAGGCAGGAAGCCAGGGAGTGCCCGCGGGACGACAGGTGCCAGAAGGTCCCATGACTCACAAAATCAGAGAAGCCCAGGTCCCGAATGACACGTGCAGCTGGCCCAGCTGGTGGGACCAGAGGGCCAGGGAACAGGCAGTACGCAGCTGAAGCTGGGGCTCCTGCCTTTGTTGGCTTTTCTTCCTGGGGTCCGTGGGGCTCGGCCCTCACAGCCTTCGGGCCTTTCCGCAGAGTCCTGGTGGGTCTGGTCCGATTGCTGCAGACGCCGGGCGGCTCTCAGGCAGCCTCTGCTCCAGCCCCCTCAGGCAGAACTGCAGAGGAGCTTGGAGAGCAGTGCTTGTTTCCTTTCTTTTTCTCTTTCTATTCCCTGCTTGGGAGCAAAAACAGTTTGGAAAAGTCACAAATAGATGGTTCCAGTCAACAATGAGAACAACAGAGATAACAACAAAATACTCAGGATGTCCAATTCTAAAAAAAAAATTACATAACACACAAAGAAACAGGAAAGTTTGGCCCAGTCACAGAAAAAAAAGAATTTTCCAGAAACCATCCCTAGGGAAGCTTACATATTGGAATTATTGGTCAAAGAATTTAAATCAACTGTCTTAGATTCAACAAGCTAAAGGAATCCATATGCAAAAAAAAAAAAAATGGAATTAGAAAAATGTCTGACTAAAATAAAGGAATGGAAATTATAAAAAAGAACCAAACAAATTGTGGAGCTGAAAAGTACAGTAATTGAAATGGAAAACTCATTAGATGGTTCAGCAGCAGATTTGAATGGGCAGAAGAAAGGATCAGCAAACTTGAATACAAGACAATTGAAATGATCCAGTGTGAGGAGGAAAAAGAAAAAATAATGAAAAATGTTCAGGGACCTGTGGGAGACCATCAAGCGTGCCAACATATGCATCACTGGAGTCCCAGAAAGGCCAGCGAGAGGGAAAAAGGCAGAAAAAGTATTTGAAGAAAGAATGGCCCCAAACGCCCCAGATCTGATGAAAGGCACAAATATACACTCCAAGCAGGGTGGACTTCGAGAGATCTGCACTAAGACACGTTAGAGAGAAATGCCAAATCCGAAGACAAAGAGAAGAGTTTGAAAGCAGCAACAGAGAAGCGACTTGTCACATGCGAGGGATCCCCAACAAGATTAATAGATTTCTCATCAGGAACCATGGGGACCAGAAGATGGGTGGATGACATATTTAAAGTCCTTACAGAAAGAAAAAAAAAAAAGTTCAACCACAAATTCTATATCCAGCAAAATTATCCTTCAGAAATGAAGGAGAAATTAAGACATTCATAGATAAACAGAAACTTAAGAAACCTGCCCCACAAGAAATGCTAAAGGGAGTCCTTCAGGCTGATATAGAAGGACGCTAGATAGTATCTCGAAGCCAAAAAAGAAAGACTATTGGTAAAGGTAACTACATGGGTAACTATGAAATCCTGAATTACTGTACTTCAGGTGTGTAACTGCTTTTTCCCTCATATTTAGAAGACTAATGTGTAAAATAAGTTTAAAAATCCATGTTAATCAATGCAAACTAGAGTCTATGGTTAGCGGTACATTGTAATATCCTTCCATTAATTGTAACAAAGGCAATATACCAAAGCTAAATGTCTATTAGAGGAGGTATAAGGAAGGGGTATGGGGTTCTTGGTAGTAGTGTTGTCTGATCTTTTTATTGTATTTTTTTTTGTTTTTTTCTTTTATTTTTATATTCTTATTTTAATTTTTTTTGGAGTAATGTGTTCAAGGGCTGATTGTGGTGATGAATGCACAACTATATGATGATACTATAAATAATTGATTGTACACTGTGATGATTATATGGCATGTGAATATTTGTCCATAAGATTTCAAGGGAAGAAAAATAAATAGGGATACACATGCTGGAGAAAACGTGGAAAGGGATATACCTATTCAGTGTTGGCAGGGAAGTAGAACGGTGCAGCCCATCTGGAGGAGAGTGTGGTGGTTCCACAAGAAGCTAAGTATGTGGTTGCCATAAGGTCCTGCAACCTCATTATTGGGTATATACTTGGAAGAGCTGAGAGCAGTGACACGAATTGCACACTGGTGTTTATGGCGTCAGTGTTCAGGATTCACAATGGATGGAGGTGGCCTAAGGGTACATCTACTGATGAACAGAATGGTGAACTGTGGTGTATGCATACAGTAGAATACTGAGTGGCTGCAAGAAGGAATGAAGTTGTGAGGCATGCAACTAGGTGAATGGACCTTGAGGACAACATTTTGAGTGAAATAAGTCAGAAAAAAAAACACTAACATTATATTGCCTCACTAATATGAACTAACTATAATGTGCAAACTCTGAGAATTGAATCTTAGAGCACAGCTTATCAGGGGAACGCTTGTAGTAAAGATCCCTAGATTATAAGCTCTTACAGCAGTCACATCTTTTCCTGAGTTGTAATGTTCATCTCTAAATACTGAGATGCTGAGTTCTTTGTGTATTACCTGGTTGGTCCCTGAAACTTCAGGTATCTGTTTGACACCTGAGACTCAGAGCTAGAGTTCAGCAGCTATCAATGTCAGTATTACCTCTTACAGCAACTGTTAAAAAAGCTGAAAAAGAGTTCAGACTTCAATTAGAGATATGAGTGAAGCAGATCTGGTTAGAACTAAGGCAAATCAGGCCAAAGGGTAAAGGACGATATTGACTGTGTTTTAAAACTTCAATTTCTGTGTGAGATCAAAGTAAGAGATGTTTATTAGGTGCAAAATCTACATTTTCTGCAGCATGCTATATAATTCAACTTGTATGGTCAGTTTATTCAAACACCATAATTACATGGAACCTTGAATAGGAAGTAAGATCTGGTTAGTTTGTACAGATTAGTGTGAAGCCCCGATACATCCCAGAGTAATTTGGGCAGAGAATAAAAAAGTATTTGCAAAGCCCCCTGGAGAGACTGGGGAAAAATGTGGAAATATTAAACTTCCCCACCTGGGGAATTCCTGATATTCTCACAAGCATTGGGGACTAACATTTTAGTAGGCTGAGCCCTCAATCTTGGGGCTTGCCCTTATGAACCTTGTTACTGCAAAGGAGAAGCTAAGCCTACTGATAATTGTGTCTGAGAGTCACCCCCATAGAACCTCTTTTGTTGCTCATATATGGCCTCTCTCTCTAAGCCAACTCAGTAGGTAAACTCACTGCCTTCCCCCACGACGTGGGACTGACTCCCAGGGATAAGCCTGGACGCAGCATCGTGAGATTGAGAAAATCTTCTTGACTAAAAGGGGGATACGAAATGAAACAAATTTTCGGTGGCTGAGAGATTTCAAATGGAGTCGAGAGGTCATTCTGGAGGTTATACTTATATGTTTTATAGATATCCCTTTTTAGTTTTTAGTGTATTGGAACAGCTAGAAGGAAATACCTCAAACTGTTGAACTATAACCCAGTAGCCTTGATTCTAGAAGACGATTGTATAACTATGTAGCTTACATGGTGTGACTGCATGATTGTGAAAACTTGGTGACTCACGCTCCCTTTATCCAGTGTATGGACAGATGAATAGAAAAATGCGGACAAAAATTAAATGAATATTAGGAGGGATAGGTGGATGGGATGTTTTTGGTGTTCTTTTTTACTTGTATTTTTCTTTCTTTTTTTTTTTGGAGTAATGAAAATGTTCAAAAATTGTGATGATGAATGCACAACTGTATGATGGTACTGTGAACAATTGATTTACACTATGGATGACTGTATGGTGTGTTAATGTATCTCAACAAAATTGAATTAAAAACAAAACAATATCAATCTATGTTAGTGGGCACACAATGTATAAAGGTGTAATCTGAGATAATGACAATATAAAGGGGGGAGGGATGGAGATAGAAAGTTTGTATATTACAGAACTAGGCTGTTATTGGTTTAAGATGTTAATTAGTTGTAATTACAAAGGTTAACAACTAAGATAATAACTTTAAAAATATAAAGAAAAGGAAAGAGGAGGGAATCAAAATGGTGCACTACAAACAAAACAAAACAAAACAAAACAAAAAACTGAGTACAAAAAGGCAGTTATAGAGTAATTGAGGACCAGAAGTCATACATGACATGCAGAAAACAAATAGCTAATGACAGAAGTAAATCCTTCTTTCTCAGTTATTACCTTAAATGTTAATGGGTTAAACTCCCTTGTTAAAAGTCAGAGATTTGCAGATTGAATGAAAAAGCATGGTCGAGTCTCTTGTAGAGACTCATTTTAGGTAAAAAGAGATTGAAAGTAAAAGGGTGGGAAAAGATATTCCATACAAAGAGTAATCAAAAGAGAGTTGGAGTAGCTATATTGTCATCAGACAAAATGGACTTTAAGTCAAAAAATATTTCAAGAGACAAAAAGGATATTATATTTTGGCAGAAGGTTCAGTCCAGCAAGAATATATAATGATTATGAACATGTATGCATCTCACGACAGAGCCACAAAATTTAGGAAGCAAAAATTGACAGAATTGAAAGTAGAAATAGTTCTACGATAATAGTTGAAGACTTCAATACTCCACTTTCGATAATTGATAGAACATCTAGACAGAAGATCGGTAAGGAAATGGAGGACTTAAACAAGACAACTAACCAACCAGACCTAATGGATGTGTGTAGAACACCACCCAACAACAGTAGAATAGTCATTCTTCTCGAGTGCACTTGGAGCATTTTCCAGGAAAGACCATATGTTAGGCCACAAATCAAACCTTAATACATTAAAAAATATTGAAATTGTACAAAGTATTATCTCAGACCACAATGAAATAAAGCTAAAAATAATTAACAGAAGGGAAACTTGAAAAATTTACAAATGTGTGGAAATTAAATGACATACTATTAAACAACCAGTGGGTCAAAAAAGAAATCACAAGGGAAATAAGGAAATGTCTTGAGATGAATGAAAACAAAACAAAACATGTCAAAATTGATGGGATGCAGCGAATGCCATGCTCAGAGGGAAATTTATAGCTCTAAATGCCAAGGAAATAGTAAATATTAGAGCAGAGATGAATGAAAGAGAATAAACAAAGAGAATCAACATTCTTTTTGAAAAGATCAGTAGAGCCAACAAACTTTTAGCCAGATTGAAAAGACACAAATAACTAAAATCAGGAATGAAAAGGAGGCCATTACTACTGATCTTACAGAAATAAAAAGGATTATAAGAAGGTACTATGAACAATTATATGCCAATAAATTAGAAAACCCAGATGAAATGGGCAAATTCCTAAAGCATACAAATCACCTAATCTGACACAGAAGAAATAGAGATTTCAACAAATAAAGAGATTGAATCTGTAATTAAAAACCTCCCGACAAAGAAAAATCCTGGACTGGATGGTCTCACTGCTAAATTCTAATAAACATTTAAAGAAGATTTAGCACCAATTCTTCTCAAACTCTCCCAAAAATAAAAGAGGAAGGGTTACTTCCTAACTCATTCTATGAGACCAGCATTACCCTGAAACCAAAGCCAAACAAAGAAAACACAAGAAAAGAAAATTACAGACCAATATCCCGTATGAATGTAGATGCACAAATCCTCAACAAAATACTGGAAAACCTAATCCAACAGTATATTAAAAGGATTAAACACCATGACCAAGTGGGCTTCATTCCAAGGATGCAAGGATGGTTCAACATAAGAAAATTAATCAATGTAATATACCACATTAATAGAATGAAAGAAAACAATATGATCTCGATTCAGAAAAGGCAGTTGACAAAATCCAACATTTGTTCGTAATAAAAACACAAAACTCGGAATAGAAGGAATTTTCTCAACACAATAAAGGGCATTTATGTAAAACCCACAGCAAATGCATTGTCAGTGGTGAAAGACTGAAAGCCTTCCCCCTGAGATCAGGAACAAGCCAAGGATGCCGGCGGTCACCATTGTTATTTAACATGGTCTTGGGAATTCTAGCTAGAGCAAGCAAGCAAGAGGAAGAAATAAAACCATCCAAGTTACAAAGGAAGAAGTCAAATTATCCCTATTTACAGATGGCATGATCCTATATAGAGAAAGTATCCCGAAGAAAGGTATTCAAAGTAATAAATGAATTCAGCAAAGTTTCAGCATACAAGGTAAACACGCAGAAGTCATTTGGGTTTCTACACACCAGTAATGAACAATCTAAAATGGAAACCAAGAAAATGTTTCCATTTACAATGCACTGAAAAGAGCAAAATACCCAGGAATAAATTAAACCAATGAGGGGAAAGACTTGTATGCTGAAACTACAGAACATCACTGAAAGAAATTAAAAAGGCGTAAGTAAATGGAAAGACATCCCAAGTTCATGGATTGGAAGAGCGGATATTAAGATTTAATACTACCTAAAGCAACCTACAGATTCAATGCAGTCCCTATCAAACTTCCAGCAGCCTTTTTTTTGTTTTGCAGAAATGGAAAAGCTGATCCTCAAATTCATATGGAATTGCAGGGGGTCTCAAGTAGCCGAACAGTCTTGAAAAAGAAGAGCAAAGTTGGAGGGCTCACGTGTCCTTACTTCGAGACTTACTACAAAGCTATGGTAATTAAAACTCTGTGTCTTGACATAAGGATGGACACTGTAGACCAACGGGATAGAATGGAGAGTCCAGTGTTAAATCCACACATTTGTAGCCAGTTAATTTTCAGCAAGTGTGAAACAAGATTACTTGACTGGGAAAGGTCAGTCTCTTCACCAAACGGTGCTGGGACAACTGGAAATCCACATGCAAAAATTAATTTGAAATGGATCAACAATCTAACAATCTAAATATAAGAGCTAATACTATAAAACTCTTACAAGAAAACATAGGAAAATATCTTCAGGACCTTGTAGTGAGCAATGGCTTTTTAGATTTTATACCAAAAGGACAAGCAACAAAAGAAAAAACAGATAAAATAAACATCAGAATTAAAAACTTTCGTGCATCAAAGGACAGTACCAAAAAAGTGAAAAGACAACCTACAGAATGGGAGAAAATATTTGGAAACCATGTTATCTGGTCAGCATTTAGTATCCAGAAAATGAGGAACTTGTACAATGCAATGACAAAAGACAAACAACCCAATTTAAAACTGGGCCAAGTATTTGAATAGCCATTTCTCCAAAGAAGATGTTCAGATGGCCAAAAGTATATGAAAAGATGCTCAACATCATCAGCCATTAGAGAAATGCAAATTAAAAGTACAGTGAGACACCACGTAGGATGGCTGATTTAAATGCTGAGAAGAGCAAGGGCTGGAGACGATGCAGAGAAGTAGGATCCTCATACGTCACTGGTGGGAATGTAAAATGGTCCAACCTCTGTGGAAACGGTTTGGTGGTTACTTGTAAAATTAAACTTAGAGTGACCATATGGCCTGGTGATCCCGCTCCTATGTATATACTGAAAAGAATTGAGAGCAGGGGCTCGGACTGGCATTTGTTCTCCAATGTTCATTGCAGCCTTATTCACAGTTGCCAAAAGGTGGAAGCGCCCAAGTGTCCGTCAACAGATGAGGGAGAAATGAAATGTGGTCTTTGTGTGCAGTGGGGTATTATTCAACCATAAGAAGTGAAGTGCTGGAATGTGCTGTGTTTTATTTATCCATTCATCCAGAGATGGACGTTTGGGTTGTTTTATTGTAAATAATGCTGGCTGCGCGCCCGGTGCAGGGAGGACTGCGAGGTGTCCACTGGCATGTGTTCCAGAACCATTCGTGGCGCTGCACTTCCCAATCACGCTCACAGCCCACCCACCAGTGAAGAGGGGACCCAAGAGAAGTGCCCAGGGAGGGGGCTGCCAACCCAAGACCTCTAGGTGAGCACATCCCGGGAGAGCCTGAGGGGACCCTCTGAGGAAACCCTGAGCCTCTCACAGGCCAGAGAAAATTGTGCCCTCAGCTTCTCATATAGGATTCCGTGGGTGCAAGGTCCCCAAAATGCAGGAGTTTTTAAAATGTAGGTGTGCCTTGCTGTCTTAGGGTCCTGAGGCTGCTGCAGCAACGCACCCAGACTCTGGCTTCAATGACAGGTGTGTGTCCTTGCACAGTCCTGGGGGCTGGAAGCCGGAGTCGGTGTGGCAGGGCCCTGCTCACTCTGGAACCGGGCAGAGGGTCCTTCCTGGCCTCGCCAGCGCCTGTGGCGGCCACCTTGGCATGCATATGCATCTGTCATCCCTGCCTGCATCTTCACGCAACCGTCCTCTCTCCACAGCCGCATCCCGACCTCCACCTTCTTGTCAGGATGCCATCCCGCGGGCCGGGCCCTCCACTCCAGGGTGACCTCTTCCAACACCGTCACATCTTCAGAGACCCTCGGGACAGGGGCAAGGGCCTGAACGTGGCTTCTGGGAGACCCAGGGCACCCCATAACGCTTGTCTGTGGTAGAGTACGCAGATCTTCAGCGTGCAGCTTGACAGATTTCAGCAGCACACCTGCGACATCCACGGTCAAGATGCAGGCCCCACAGGCCCTCAGAGGCTCCTTTGTGTCCCTGACCAGTCGGCTCACCCAGAGGCAGCCACAGTTCTCACGTCTGTCACCGTGACTTCACTTTGCGTGTCTGGAGCATCCTGTGAATGGACTTGTCCCCGTATGGTGGTCCATGTCCAGCTCCTCTGGCTCAACCCCGTGTCCCTGAGACTCACCCATGGGGTTTATAGGGCATGGTCTGCTTCATTTCACTCTTTACACTGCCCTGATGCACATTTGGACAGATGTGTTTGCCTGATCACCGGTGGAGCAGGGTCACCTGGACTGTCGTGCACACCCTGCTGCCGTGACCGTCCTCATCTCTGCTTGCTCATCGCCTCTGGGGACATGCCCAGGAGCAGATGCCAGGCCGAGCCATGTGGCTTTGGGTCCGACATCTGCTCGGGAATAGACTATATTTGGGGCCTGATGTAGGGGACATGGCAGCGAGCAGCCACCCTCTCTGCAGAGTCCCTGCTCTTGTGAGTGCCCACTCTGGTTGTCGCTGTTGAGATGGCAGGTGAGGCCCATGAGAGCCCCGTCTCCTGTCCACCACACCCGTGGCTGAGTCCTCTCTACAGTGCAGTTCACCAAGCCGTGACCCTTTTGGGGTGTTTCTGGGCCTGGGTCTTTACAGCCCACTGGAGAGGGATTGGCTGCAGCCTTGACTCGCCCCCCTACCTTCAGCCCCACCATAGCAGATGTTCTATGGCATCACCGAGTCATGGAGCCGGGCCATGAGCCCACGTGCAGGGGGCAGAGGGCGTCAGGCCCTGGGAGGAGGCACTGGGTGGAGGTGGGGAGTCCCGTGCCGGCCAAAGGGAGTGGGACGAAGAGCCACAGTGGACAGAGCACTGCTGTCCCTGGGGAGCCCTGTGGAGCCCTGACACGCCTGGCCCCCGTGCCCGCACCTGTCCTCAGCAGCAGAACTTTTGTCGAGCTGACTTGACTGTGCCCCTGTTCCTCGCAGTGGAAACAACATCCTCAGGTGCCATTGAGTCCAGTGGCCCTGGGGCACTCAGACCTGCACCCAGGGTCACCCCCTCTGTTTCGTTGATACCTTACCTTTCAGACTCTAACTCCTTTCTTGACAACCCAAGTCCCAAGTAAGCAGGAGCCATTTTTCTTGCAAATCTTATATGAACATGATTTTGTATAAGATGTAAACTAATAAACTAAAGGCCATATGTACAGCAGTAACACAATAAAAACCAAGCCAATGTAAGAGACAAAGAGAAAAGGAAAATAAAATAGAAATAAGATGTAAGTTATTTTCTGCACATGAATAACTTTCAAGAGAAATAATAAAGATTACTTCTAGAACTTTTAATATATTTGGGAGGACATTATTTAATTGCAGTAAAATAAGAGGAGATAAGTTTAGCCGAAGTTTCACATGATCAGGATTAAATTAGTTCTCAAGAAAGACACAATAAGCAAGTGTAATTTTATAGGATTTTTAAGATTCTGGAGACATGCCAGAATTTCTTTTGAGTCCCCAAGATTGTATCTGAAAAGAGGCAAATGATCTTGAAAGCACTTTGTCATCCTGAAATCCTGTCAGGTGGAACACCATGCAGCCATGAACTATTGATATGTGCCACTACTTGGCAGGACCCCAAGGGCACTGGCCGAGAGAAAAGGCCAGCCCCAAAGGCCACAGGCTGTGGTTCCGTGTATACAACATTCTTGAAATGACTGAATTACAGAAATAGAGGACATACCAGTGGTCGCCAGGGCTTGGGGAGCAAGGTGGGGAGGCAAGGAGGAGATGTGGCTGTAAAAGCCCAGCGTGGTGGACTGTCCTGTATTTGTGGTAGTGGCTACACACACAAACACAGATACACACACAAACATGAATAAATGCAAAGAGCTAAATACACAAATGAGTACAAGTAAAGCTGAGGAAATCGAAATAAGACTGGTAGATTGTATCGTCAGTATCCTGGTTGTGATACTGTACTGTAGATTTTTAAAAATTTATTGTAGGAACATACATGTAACATAAAATTTACCATTTTAGCCATTTTAAAGGTACAATTCAGTGGCACTAATTACATTCACAATATTGTGCCGCCACCACCACCATCCATGATGAAAATGTTTTCCTCTCCCCAAACGGAAACTCTTCACCCATTAAGCAATGGCTCCCCTTTCTTCTGCTCCCTCGCCCCCAGGTAACCACTGACCTTCCTTCTGCATCTATGGAGTCACCTGGGCACGTCACAGACGTGGAATCCTACGGTACTTGTCCTCTTGTGTCGGGCTGCTTTTGCTCAGCAGTGTTTTCCAGGTTCTTCCATGCTGCTGTGGAGAACACTGGCACTTCCAGGAGGAGCTTCTCTGTATCCTTCATTTTCTCACCTTGTGAATAAAGATATGAGCGATTGATGCCTTCATCTCAGTCCATGAAGTGGGGGGTCTTGAACTTGTGGAATTTGCAGGATATATCTCTGAAATTCACAGGAACATGGCAAGGCCTGCATCTCTTCCCCTTTGGTGTGAAAGGAGGCGCGAGCTGCTGTCCAAGAAGGAGGCTCCTGTACCTGCACCCCAGATGAGACCCAGCTGGGCCCCCAAATAACTGAGGCTGCGCCGCCTCACCTGGGGGGATTCTAGGTCCGGGAAGTTCAGGAAAGCCCCAGCAGGACTTCCCCAGATCCCAAGGGAAAGGGGATTGAGTTAATAGGGAGAATGTCTTCCATTTAGGATTTTTCTCTGCAGATACCTGCTGGCTGCAAGGGTGCACACACCCAGGCCTGGCCCCCGACATTCCTGCACTCCCCAGCCGCGGCCAGGATTGGTATGTGGGGTTATGAAGCTTGTTTCCCTCCAGCTAAGGTGAGGCTCCTCAGAATCTTGTTTCTTGAAGTGTATGTCATACAGGAGCCTCTTCTGCTTATAAAAGTGTTCCTGGAGTGTGGGACGGAATAAAATATCTCTGTGGTTCTGAGTGTTCAGCAAAACCATCCAAGACTTCTAGCAAGTTTGCGATCCCCTGGAACACTCCGTCATTGCCTTCTGTAGCTTTGCTACATCAGCCGAGGGATGGAGTCCTTTGAAACGATGATTCTCCTCATAAAACTCAGAAGCAGGTTTCGAGGAGCGATCAACCCAAGTCCCAGAGGAAGCTCCAGCCCCGTGGCCTCAGTAGCTCCGAACGTCCTGCGGCCTGGTGGCTGGCACCGTGCAGGCCAACACGAGCTCCGGCGTTTCCTTCCGTCCTCGCCCGTCTCCGTCACCAAACTCGGGGGCCTGGACCCTCGCCCTTCTCACGACCTGCTGAGGCTGAGCCCCCTGACAGGCTCTGCTGACTGCGCCCACGTCTCTCTTCACCCCTCACCCTTGGCCTTTGTCGCTTTCTCTCGCACTGTTGCAGCGAGTTGCCACCATCTCTCCCAAGAACAAGTAAAACCCCAACTGATGTGTCAGCCCTCACCCAGTAAAAATGCATTTTCCATCCAGCAGGCCGCCATTGCTTCCATGTTCAGAAGTAAGACCATGTCCGTTGCCTGTTTATAACTTCCTTGTGGCTCTATACAGCCAGGATCTTACAGGAAAACAGAAAGCACTTGAGGTATGTGTGACCAGGGGGATTTAAGGGAGGGAATTATTTGCCCAGAGGTGAGGCAACCAGAGGCAACCCAGATCCTCGCAGGCTCCAGGGAGGCGGCCCGGCAGCCCCGAGGACGCACAGATGCCTTGCGGTGTCCCCCAGGGTCCCCGGGCCTGGGACAGTGCCCGCGAGGAGGCACTCAGGGATGGCCATTGACTGAACGAGTGATGAGCGAATGAATGAATGACTTTCCCATGTGGCGGTCCCCTCCCAGATGTCCTATGTTCATTCCAAAGGGCTCGCGGTGGCACCCCTACAGCCTCCTGCTTGCCTTGGGTATCCCTGGGGTCCACGGCCTCGGCTTGGCCTCCGGACCCCACCACGCCGGCTGCACGAGCCGCGCCGAGTCCTGAGCCTGTGTTCCCTCATCTGTAACGTAGGGACGGTCACGAGAGCGGCTGCCTCGTGGGTTGGTGTGAAGCGTGCACGGGGGACACCCTTGGCCGGGAAGGGGGGTACTTCTGGCACTTGCCACAACTTGGATGAGCCTGGAAATCAACGCCGAGCGGAGGAGGCCAGGCCCAGAGGGACAGAGGTTGTGAGATTCTCCTGTGAACTGTCCGGAGCCAGCAAACCCGCAGAGTCGGGGAGTAGATTAGCGGTTGCGGGGCCCACGGAGGGAAATGGGGTGCAGAGTTTCTGTTTGGGTGATAGAAGGTGGCGACAGTGCCACCACACTGTGAATGGAATCAACACTGAACTGCACACTCAGAATGGTTAAAATGGTGAGTTTTATGTTATATATGTTACCACTATTCTTAAAAATCAGATCAGAGAAAAGGGCAAAAGTAAACAGGTATCCGTCCAATGTGGAAAAGACAGAGCCCCCCCGGCCCCTGGGGGCATTGCCATAGCGCAGGTGACGTTTTCTGGGTTCCCCAAGAGGGACACCGGGTCCCCCACCACGTCCTGCCGAGGGACAGTGCCCTGGGTGGTGCTGTCCGCTGGCCCTCGGGCCCGGGCCCCGCCGCCAGCCATCCGCACCCACTCCCCACAGCAGGGTGTGGGAGCCTCTGCTCATCAGTACAGACTTTTCAAAGGATGTTTTCTTTGATGTGGTAAAATAAATAGAACATAGAAATCATTTTGACCACTTGGAGTGGACAATTCTTTGACAAGACTGGAGCTTTCCCCGCTGACTATTTCCAGACTCTTTTCATCCCCCAAACAGAAACGCAGACACCCTCCCGCCATCCTCGGCCACCCTGTCCCGCCTCCTGTCTCTGGACACGTCATCATGTGGGGTCCTCCGTGTCTGGCTGATTCCACGCAGCGTGGCGGCTTTGAGGCCCCTGCACGTCACACGAGCCAGAACCTCATTCCTTCTGCGGCTGAGCAGTGTCCACCGTATGCAGGGCCGCGTTTGGTTTCCCACTCAGCTGCTCATTCGGAACAGAGTTTACATTTAAAAATCACGGCCCATTTAGAAACACCTCTCAGAAACGGGGCCGGGTGAAGAGCCCACTTGGAAACCACTGGCGGGAGCTGGGTTAGGCTGTGTTTTGGAAATGCGTAGGATGTGATAAAACCAAGCGGAAGCTGGGACCCAGAAGCGTGGCCCCGAGTGCGTCGTGTTTCCCGTGTCCCTGTCCACGGGGTGGCCGGGCTGGCCACTTGCCTGCACCCGACTCCACCCCGCCCCGGGTCTCCACACCGGTTTGCGGACTCGTGGGTGGGGTTCGACCGAGGTCAGTGGTCTCTGCTGTGGGTGAATTTGGGGGAGAACTTCGTCTGACGGGGAACCGTTGATTTAGATGCTCACACTTAGCTGAGGACGGTCATGGTGACTGCTCATCCAGGTCCCCGGCCACAGCCTCCTTCGCGGGCTCCTGGCCTAACCCTGCAGGGCCAGGGCGGGTCAGTGGGCTCGGAGGCTGAGGGCTCGGAGGAGCTGAGCCATTTGCCAGGATTCAGCCAGGGAGCCCAAGCCGGGGTGCCCCCAGCCCCTGCGGTGCACAGACGCCACCCATGAGGCACCCATACCAGGTGGCTGACCCTTCCCTTACCTGGCAGCCCTGGCCACATCCCGCGGTGGGGTGGGCTCTGCGCCAGGTGTAGCTGCCGCTTCCAGCTGCTCGGAAGGGTCCGGGCTGTGGCTGAGCAGATCCACCGTGGGGAGGCACTGGGCGAGTGCCCTCCTGCCAGGACACGGGGACACGGCTCCGGAAGCCAGCTCGTCTAAGCCCCTGTACGCATCCACTGCACTCGGGACCTTTCCCAGACCCGCCTCACCCCAGGCTGGGGATGGACGGAAGGGGGTCGGGGTGCTTGGCAGCTCCAAACCGCTTCTGCGCAACAAGAGCTGGTGTCTCCCTGGGCTCGCCTCATTCTCTGTGTGTCCAGGCCAAGCACCGACCTTTAACAACAGCTTTGGGAAGTCACTGATTCTTCTGTGAGGGGTGTGTCCCGGGCCTGTCCCACAAAGACCCCCTCATTTGCAGATTCCAGGTTAAATTCACTTCCTCGGTGGGGTCTTTACTTGTCAGCCGACACAAAACTGCCACCCTCTCACCATGACTTGGAACTCTATAATTTTCTTCACATTTTTTACTCCTTGTTATTTTCTAAGGCAATTATTTTTATTTTCTGTCTGTCTCCCCTAAAGTGTAAATTCCACGTGAGCAGAAGCTTTGTCTTCTTCCCCTACTAGCAGAAAGCCATTCAGCTAACTATTAAATTACCTGTTTTCAAATCAATCGGAGACATACGAAAGACCCCAGAACTTGCAGAGAAGAGAACACACACTATTTATTTTAAAGAAGTGGCTAAAACTTAAGCAGATACATAATTTCCTTCTGGGATGCAGTGAGACCATAGAAGCAGCTTAATTTTTCTGGGAGTCTTAGATTTGGGGACCACCTTCAGTGAAGCTAGATATCCCACACTTTCTTATAAACCCTTACCTGCAAAGAAAGCCCACATCCGACAACTGCAATTTGGGAACTGAACCCACAGAGCCCTGCTCAGCCGCATTCCTGCCACCATCAGGCCAATGCGCTGCAGGGGTCAGGAATCCCCCAAAACCCACTGCTGTGGAGGGTTGGGGCACCCATAAATATTTACAGAGCAGTGGCAGGTTCTTGGGTGTGGTGCCCGCACGTCCGCCACCACAGTGCAGTTGCAGGTGGGAGCTCCCACCCGGGCACCCGCGAGGTGTGCTTATCTGCACGAGGACTCGGGCTGCAAGGGGACATCTGCGCCCAGGAGTCTTTTGCCCCAGGCCCCTCACCCGCCCACACTGGAGGAGCCGCTCTCCGAGGCAGCCCACCAAATTCTAAGACCTGTCACCTCCCGGGAGAGATGTCCCTGAATGCCCGCCCCACAGTATGGCAGCAGGGGCCCTGCACTCGGGGAGGGGTGCAGCAGCTGAGGGGAGGCTGGAGCCCCGGGAAGGCCGAGGGCTCCGCGCCAAGTTCTGCTGGCAGTACCCCCCTACACGGCGCCCCGAAAAGGCATCCTCTCCTCTCCTGATGTTACGACAGCACAGGGCAGCAATTAAGGCACAGTCACCAAGAAGGCCTGTCCCCCAGGACTCCCAACCTGCCGTTCCGGAGAGTTCCGCTCCCACCCAGGACTCCGGCCCAAGCCTCGCCCAGGAGCAAACGCAGGGAGCAGCTGTCTTTGGAGCAATTTCTTTTGCTTTGTGAAATCTGTTTTAGCGTCGGCTGCTCTGCCCGGGTTTTGCTTGGCCACCGCAGACACCCCATAGCTCCCCGCCACAGAACCTGACCGCACCGGCCGCCTCGCCTCATCCGGAGACTGCGGTGCCTGGGCAGGTGCTCCCACCTGGCGCAAAGCAAGAGCCAGGAGCCGCACGGCCTTCGGTGGTTTCTCCGCGTCTGTCTGTCTGCTGGTCCGGTCCACCCGGGGCCACTGGGCCACGCGCGGTGTGGGGAAGCAGTGCTGGCCTTTCCGGCAACAGTGATGCGTTGAGCCCCCGCTGCCATGGCCCCCACACTGGCATTCAGTGCTGCAGGGGGGTGCTGTGGGGGGTACTCGGGGATCACTCTGGTTGCCGGAAGCCGGCAAGTCCTCCTGTCCCCCCACCCCACCTCCAAACTGCCTCAGCAGCCCCGAGCCGTGTAAAGGTGAGGCAGAGGAATCCTTGATTTTTTAAATGTTAGCCCTGATGATAAAGAATCAGACTGCATTTGTGTGAACTTGTGGGATGGCAGAAAGGGAGAGCTGTGCCATACTACGATTCAAGTGGAACGAATCGTGCACTGAAGGTTGACACGAGGAACCATTGGGGGTGGTTGACTCAGATAGGAAAATTGGAGTCAGACGCCTGTGTGCAAAACAGGTTTTACAACAGAAAGAAGACAAATTACATGCAGCCTAAAGGGGGCAGCAGTTTACTCTCTGAGGTTTGGAAGAAGATTCTTCAGACCCACGGAGGGAAAAATCATGAAACATGAGTGTTATAAGTTACAATGGCAAAGAGCAGACCCACGAAATGCTGCCAAGCTCAGAGGTTAGCGCTGTTCACGGACTCCCTCTGATGACACATCTGGGGGAAGAGAAAAGCAGATAAAATTGTAACAGCGATTTAGACTGACTGAGTTTCAACAAATTTGCTTTAATATTCAGACTTGTCAAGTAATTAACAAATAACAAATATAAACGTGAAGTAAATGGACTCAGGCTGGACAGAGGCCCGAGGAGACATCTGGCAGCACCGTGGGGGCCCCCCCTCCTCAGTGCTGGGACCCCCTTGCTGTCGGGACGCTGGGGGACCCCCTATGCAGGCATGGCCAGCTCAGCAGACCCTGGGTTTTCACCCGAGCTGCCTGTATCCGAGGAGGTCAGAGAGCAATTTAGTTCCCTTCCTGCTCGGATCCCACCCAAAAACGAGGCTGCTTGGAGCAGGGAGCCGGACCTTCTCTCCCGGCCCCACGAGAAGCTCCGCACTCCTTTTGCTGAGCTTTGAAAATCCCGAGTCTTGTCATGAGCTCCTGGGCATCGTCTGGGCTCAGCTGGGCAGCGGGCACCCCTGGGTTCCAGGCGCCCTCCGCGGCCCGTGCTCATTGACAGGGTGATTTGCAACCTCGATAACGGAACAGCCCGAGGCAGGAGAACCCAGCTGCTCGTTCTGGTTAAATAAGATGGTCTCGGGACACTGAACACAGCTTCATTCTAAATGCTGTCCACAGATTCCAGCGTTACATGGATATTTGGCTGGGATTTGTGGCTGTTCTCAGCGTCAGCTGCTCTGGGGCTCAAGGAGGGGTTTCCAGGGTTGTGCAGAAGAAGCAGCAATGTCTTTCTCCAACCGAAATCAGGCTCCGGGATGTGTGCCCCCAAACTTCACCCTTCACGTCCCTCCTCACTGCTCCTGCCACAGGCCCAGGGTCCTGTAGTTTTCAACCCTGACCTGCTTATTTTCCTTTAGACCAATGTGCTTTCCTGGCTCGAATAGGTTTGCCTGAACTGAATCTGTGAAGCACAGCTGTGCAACTGTATTTCCAGCCTTTATGAAGTACCCTTAGTTTTAACATGCACACTTGAGTTGACAAAGTCTAAACTTAATCAGTCTTTACCTCCTCCCTTTGCTCACTCTCCTTTGCCTGGCTTTGGGTTTCCAGCTCATTCTTAACCCCCAAATACATCCTTTTTATTATTGTATTTTGTACAGTCGATGCTTTTTTAGGTTTACTCATGTTCACTTTTTTTTAACCTCACTGATACCTCTTGCAGCTCACCTCTTGCTTCTGGAATTTCTTTATTTCTGAAGACTGTCTTTTTGTAGTTCTTTGAGCAAGGGCCTGTTGGGGTAAGTGTTCCTGTTTGAAACTGCCTTTATGCCTTTATGTCGCTGCAGGATTGTCTGCACTGGCCTCGGCTTCAGCACTGGGAAGCTCTCGTTCTGTTGTGTCCGTGCTCTGCTCTTCTGGCTGGTTGGTTTGCAGCTGCTGCTCCTCCCACTGGTCCGTCGGCAGCCGGGTTTGCCTCTCTGAGAGCTCATAAGGGCACCTCTGTCTTTGGAGATACACGAGTTTCACAGCAGGTTAGGTCTGGGCTTCTCTCGTGGCTCCTGCTTGGGACTTAGCACCCTGCATCCAAGACGTGCATCTCCCGTCACTTCTGTCGACCTCGGCATTGGTCCGGCATGTTCCACCACCTGCTTCCCCTTAGGTCTGGGCTTCTCTCATGGCTCCTGCTTGGGACTTAGCACCCTGCATCCGAGACGTGCATCTCCCGTCACTTCTGTCGACCTCGGCATTGGTCCAGCATGTTCCACCACCTGCTTCCCCAGTCCCTTCCGGACACCCAGGGGACACCTGCTGGATGATCTCCCCATCCTCCCTGTCTCCCAGCTTTTTCTTATTACCGCATCATCAACCTTTTAATTCACTTCAGAAATAATTTTCAAAAACTCTCTAGATTGCAAAAATTCTCTTTTCCTTCTCTCCCTCTTCTCTCCTCCCCTCCCCCTGTGGCCCCCCACAGGAACCCTTGTACCCCCCTCTCTTTCTTGCTCTCTCTTTACCTCTCCTGCTCCCAAATTGAATGGAACTGTACCTTGGCCATCACAGAGATGCAGCAAACATTGGCTGATTTGTTTTAGTTTTAATAAATATCAAAAAAGGCACCCAGATTCCACTCAAAAAATGTTTCCCTTGAGAATCTCTTAAAAACAAATAGGATCACATTTATAGACTTCTCTTTTAGGCCTCCTTTATTTCCAGCTGGCAGCCAGCCTGGTTTCCTCTAGGCCTGTCCTCATTTATTTTCACCCCATGCATGTGAGCCAGTGCTTATTTTGACAGATTGGCACATTGGGCAGCCTGCTGGTCATGCACCTTAACTTACCTTTTGCCCAAA
Organism: Choloepus didactylus; assembly: GCF_015220235.1. Classification (NCBI taxonomy): domain Eukaryota; kingdom Metazoa; phylum Chordata; class Mammalia; order Pilosa; family Megalonychidae; genus Choloepus; species Choloepus didactylus. The sequence continues at coordinate 26,255,476 of NC_051327.1, read as the reverse complement.
GAAGTTAGTCCTCTTCCAGCAGGCTCCAGCCGGTGAGCTTCCCGGGAAGATCACGTCTCAACAGAGAAAAGAAGTGCAGATGCTGCACGTGAAACGTTCTTCTCAATTCCAAAATGCTGTAAAATGGGGTGCTCACCCTGAAAACCCAAGCAGAAGGGTGAGCAGCTACGGGAGCTGCTTTCCCCTTCTGCTGAGGAGCCAGGCATGAGGGAGGGGCGCAGGGAGAGGGGCTCAGGCCTGGGCTTCCGGGCAGAGGTCACCTTGCCATTCGGCTTCACCTCACTGAGGTGGCCAGGAAGGGGGCAGTCGGGAGCGGGGGGACCCTTGCCTGCTGACCGGCTGCCATTGCACCGCCGAGCACCTGGGTGCCAGATGTGCTGCGAGTGTGTGGCCGCCACTGGGCAGCGGCTCTTCCCACACGGCCGCTGCTTGGCTCAGCCAGGAAGGGGCGGCAGGAGCTGGAGCCCATCTCCCCCATGGTGCCATCTCCTCCTCGCACCCCCTGGGCCCGCTGCCCCTGTCTGCCTGGCGGAGGTTGTTGCCGATGGCCCGGCTTGGAGCCATGAGCAGCAGACCCGGGGCCGAGTGGACCGCGCAGGCCTCGGTGTCCGTGTAAATTCATTCTGGGGAGGTTTTTGCCGCCAACAGGGACTGTGAACTCCCTTCCCGTGACGGGTGGAACTGGGGGCACGTTTAGGGCAGGGAAACTCCGCGGTGTGATTGGTGCCGTGAGGGCAGCACAGGGACCTGATGCGACAGTGAGGCTGCACCACGGGCCCGTCAGCTGTGACAGGTGCCCCACGGATGCAGGACACTGAAACAGGAAACGTGTGTGCAGAGGGGGGACATACGGGGACGGCAGGCTTTCCGTGTGCTTTCCTGTAAACTAAAACTGCTCTAAAAATAAACTTCCTGGTTTTGGAAAACCAGGTGGACTTGGGTTGTGAGCCTGAGTGTCTATGTCACTCACACACATGGGCCTCAGGGGCGCACGTCGAACCGTTTTCCCAGGACTGGCTGGGGGTTGGGGCTCAGCCCAGCGGCAGAGGGGGACGCGGCTGCGGGATCAGCAGGTGGGGTCTGCGGTCGTGGGTCCGCACCAGGTCCCAGGGAAAGAGGGGCGCCTCCAGGGAATTCCCGGGCCTGGGGTCTGTGTGGTACCGCGTCTGCAGGGCTCCCTTCGAGAGCTTTCTCCTTCCTGCCTTTCTGTTTCGCGCTCAGGAGAAAGTCAGGTTTTCCAGTAAACGCAGGTCGCTCCTTTATTTGACGGAGAGCAGTGCCCTCTTCCCAAGGCTTCAGGGGGTGAAGGGGGACGGAGGGCATCAGAAAGGGCTGGCCGCCTCCGCTTCCTTCTCCTCCCCTCTAACACGTCCCTTTCTGGTGTATGTCAGGTTTTGTTTTGTTTTTTTTCTGGGACAAGGAGGCCGGTGCCGGCCAACAAAAACTCAAAGAGCCAATCAGCCAGCTCTGGACCCTTCTTTGGGCAGGAACCCTTCCCCCGGTGACTCCCCCTCCCTGCCCGGGCCCCTGCTGACTTGGTCTCCCTGTAAACCACTCCCCGAGCTAACTGTTCTCCCGGAGCTCGCCTCGGTGAACTGCTCTCTCTCTGACTTGGCTTGTTCCCCATTTGAAATAATTTGGAATCAGCTCTCATATTTTTTGCTTTAGAAAGTAGTAAAAATTAATTAATCTACAACTGCACTGATAGTAAAAGTTAATAGAAATTTTAATAAAAATACAACCTCAATAAGCTTCCCTATTGTTCTAATAAATGCAATAGTAGTTTAGAACTGCAGATAAAAAAAATTAATAAAAAAACTGTAGCTAGGGACCATGAAGTTCAAATAACGGGGCCCCATCTCTTTTCAGTTTGTTCAGCCACTGGGGTGAGAAGATGCCCCAAAGTGCATTTCATGCTGTGCATTGAAAATTTTCTTGAACCTTTAATCCTGCTTGTTTGGAGGCTTGTTTTTAATTATTCAGATATTTTTATCCAATGGGGGGGGTGCTTGGAGACAACTCCAATAGCCAAGTGTCTTGGGTCCCAGGGTCGCCATGATAAACACCACAAACTGGGGGCTTGAAGCCACAGAACTGTCGTCTCTCGCAGTCCTGGGGCCAGAAGTCTGAAATCAGGGTGTCAGCCGGGCCGCCCGCCCTCTGGAACCTGTAGGAGAGGATCCTTCTTTGTCTCTCCCAGCTTTTGTAGAAGCTTCTGCGGGCAACCCTTGGTGTTCCCTGACTCGTGGGTGCATCTGCGTCCGCTGTCACACGGACTTCTCCCTCCCGGGGTCCCTGTTCTCATCTTGGAAGGACACCAGGCATGTTGGATTAGAGTCCCTCTACTCTAATTCCATCTGCAGTGACCCTATTTCCAAACAAGGTCACACTCGGAGTTACTGGGGGTTAAGATTCAACACCAGGTGCCAAAGATATGGTGACTTTTCTCAGGAAAAGGGCAGAGAGAGGGTCAAGGAAAGCTGAGGCAGATGTGGCTCTGGGCACAAGGCAGGACAGACTTTCCCACATCCGGGAGGCCCTGGTCCCTGGGTGGGTCCTGGAAGCTAAATGCTGTTTGCCTGATGGGTTTTTCTTTCCAAGACTGTGACAGAAACAAAGAGGATGAAGGAAACCACTGACCCCGGGAAAAACAAAAGCAGACCTCACTTTCCCGGATGGGATGTCAGGCCGGCGGCCCTCCAGGGGCCTTTCTGCGCTGCGAGGTTGACAAGGAGCTCCTCTCGCAAGAGGGGATCAGATGCCAACTGGGTTTGTCATGAAACTTCTTTAGGAAATCTCAAGGGTGGGCATTAGAGAAATAACACCGGTCAGAGCCCAGGCGTTCAGAGGGAGACCTGCTCGGTTTGGACATTATCCACCTGCCCGGTCGCTGGTGTGACAATAAATGGCCGTGGTTCGAGTGAGGCAGCATTTTATTAAGACGGTGCAGGAAGGAAGAAAATTAAAGTGACCGAGAGACGAAAACGCACACTTCGTTGGCTTTAATGCAGTCAGCCTTCTCCGCTGGTGGCCACAGGTAGAATGGGGCCGAAACGGGGGGCAGACCGTGCTCTGCCCTGGTGGCGACGTAGGGGAGGCGGGTCGAAGTGGGATCGTGAGGCGTGGGGAGGCCGAAGGTGAGCAGGCAGGTGGGAGGGACATCAGCGTGTCACCTGGTGCTCCCACCTGGCACCTCCCACAGAGCAAGAACAGAAACGACAAAGCTGTACGTGTGGAGGGGAGCAGAGGGGAGCACAGGGCACGTTTTAAAAATTGTGGCAACAGACAGACGTATATACACATATACGTATGCAGACAAGACATAAGATTTGCCATTGCAAACATTTTTGTTACTATTCAGGGTCATAAATTATATTCCATCAGCTGGGCTGCCATCACCACCTTCCATGACCAAAACTTCTCCATCCCCCAAACAGAAACTCTGCCCCCACGAAGCACTAACTCACCAGCCCCCTCCCCCGGCCCCTGAGCCCCTGATCCTCTTTCCTTCTCTATGGATTTGCTTATTCTCAATATTTCATCGAAGGCGAACCACCTGACTTGCCCTTTTGTGTCTGGCTGCTTTCACTCAGCATGTTGTCAGGTTTCCTCCATGTCGTGGTGTGGATCAGAACTTCATTCCTTCTTACGGCTAAGTAATATTCCGTATACGTTCTGGCCACATTCTGTTATCCGTCATGTCGGGGGGCACTCAGGCTGCGTCCACCGTTTAGCTTTGTGAACACAGGTGTGCCAGCGTCTGAGTCCCGCTGGGCAGACAGTGATCTGCACCCTGAGCGCCAGCAGATGGGACGACGGGGTCCTGGCCAGCTCCCCTCGGGAGCTCACTGGGCACGCGGGCGCTGGGCGAGGTGGGAGCTCACCCTGAGGCTCCGCTCACCAGCCCCCTCCCAAGTCCCCTCGGCGCTCCTGGGCTCTGCAGGCTCCCGGAACTCCCTCCAGCTCCTCGGCCACCAGAAGTTTCTGTGTAATTCCTGCCACATCCAGAAGTTTCTGGACAGTCTTGGAGAAAACCCGCCTCACCCGAGACACACTTGGACAGGCCACCTCTCGTCCCTGCTGCCGACTGAGTGGGGGCCCAGGCCCTCCCTGGCCAGGACACGTGCTTTTCAGTGGAGCCCCGAGCTGTCCTCAACTCCCTTTTCTGTGTCTCCAGAAGGAGGCGAGAATGGCCAGCAGGAGAATTAGAACAAAGCACATTGGGGTGAAAGGCATGGAATAAAGCTGGGACAGTGGTGTTGGGGTTTCTCTCGGGACCTGCTCTGTCCCGCTCGTGGGGACCTCAGGCTGTTTAAACCCAAGTCGTGCTCAGTCGTGGAGCTCAGACCTGCTCAACAGGTGTCTGAAACTGTTCCCTTCTGTAGAGGAAGACGAGAGCAGCTGCCCCTGGGAGACACGTGGGACACTTTAAAAATGTTTCATTATGGAGAACTCTGAACACGAAGAGATAGTATCCTGGGTCCCCACGGCCATCAACAGTGAGCTCATCTCCATCTTTTTAAACTCAAGAAATCACCAGGCCCCAGAGAAGGCCACGTAGCGGCCGAGCCGAGGCCTCCACGTTCCTTTAGCAGCTTCTGCCCACCGTCCACCACCATGAAGCCGTTCCGTCCGCACATCCGGCTCAGCCGTGCAGGGCTGGGGTGAGGGGGTTGGGGCTGCATCATCGGGTGGGGGGCTCCGAGAACGTGCACCCAGGTCCCTCCATCCCAGGGCCCTCGCTGCCTTTGTGGAAAGATCACCTCGACTTTTGCAGAATCTGCCAGAGAGTCTTTTAATCCAGCGTTTCCCGAAGTTAGTGTAACACTCCGGGCGGCAGGCGAGAGGGCATGAGGGGTGCACAAATTAACGTTTTCTGTGTTGGTAACTGTACGTTCAAAAAAATAATCGGCCCATCAAATGCGTCATTCCGCGGATTGAGTCCTGTGACAAGCCTGAGCTAAACAGCAATTCTAATTAAAGTTAACTTAAAGAGGAACATAAAGTGAGTAACAGTGTGTGGATGTGATGTGGCAGAAATCGAGTAACTGAAATTCGGGGAACACCGAATCCTAAAGCGCTTTCTCCCTGGGGAGCCCCTAGCAGCCAGGCGCTGGCCTGTTGGACAAAGATGGCCTCGGACGCCAGCCCTGGATGCGGCCGGGCCTGGGTCCGCGAGGGACGAAGGAGGGATGGAGGGAGGCACGGAGCCACGGCCTGGGACAGCAGATGCCCCAAACGCTGCCCTGGCTGACAGCCCCCTCCCCGGGCGGCCCCTTCCTCCGGGAAGGCTCAGGCAGCTGTCCCGTGAGGGAACCACTGCCGTGCCCAGAACCCCCAACCGAAGTCCCAACCCTGCGACACCCCTTCCTGATGCCCAGCAGTCCCCGGGCCTGGCCGTCCTCGCACGTGGGCTCCCAGGGGAGGGCGTTGGCGGGGGCTGGCCCGTTTGGGACAGGGAAGGTTCCGGAATGGAATGCTGCCTAGTCCAGGGTGCCGGAACAAGCCACCCCAGGGCGTTCGGCCACGGCCCTCCCTGTAGAGTCTCCCACGTGCAGCTGCCCATCCCGGGGCATCCCCAGCCACTCGCGCGCACTGCCCCCTCCAGCTTCTCTCTAAGATGCTGGACCCAGCAGAGAACTCTCCTCGAACCTCAGCCATCTCGAAACGGGGGTGCAGGACCCTCCTTCTGGATGACACAGCTGCTGCTGTCTTATTCAGGGGGAAACAGAGCCATGAATAAATACCAACAAAGTTCTGCCTGCGTCTGGAGCCCTCGCCCATGTGCTGACCCCAGTGCACAAGCGGCCGCCGCGCCGTCCCTCGCCCGGGCCTTCACTGAGCGCTGACGAAAGGGAGAGGCAGGGGTGCCTTTGGAGCCTTGCGACAGCGTGGCCGTGCACTGCTCGGAGGCCTAGAGCCCACAGCCAGCGGTCAGCTCCTGGAGGGCCTCTGCGGGCCTCCCCTGGGCCCTGACCCCGCGCCAGGCCCTGTCCGGCTGCGGAGGGAGCAGCAGCTTGCCCCGGTCCCGCTGCCCCAGGCTGCCTCTCCCTCCCTGCCCCTGAATGGTCCCGGAGGCCGAGGGCTTCCACTGCGTCTCGTGGACACCAGGCCCCTTGCGCACCCCTGGGGTCGGGTCGGCTGCCCCAGAGCCAGCCTCGAGCCCGGGGGAAGGCAGCGAAGCAGCTCCCAGAGAGCAGCGAGCAAGGAGGCCCCACCCCGGGCTGGCCGGGGAGCCTCTGAGCGGGGACGGGGTGCCCCGGGGTGGCCGGAGCTCCCCCAGGCCCGCCCCTCCCTCAGCGCGGGAGCCACAAGGAGCGAGCGCATCTCCTGCCCCCGGAGCGGGGTGGGAAGGCAGAACCGGGAGCTGTGGCGACTGCAGATTTAAACTCCAGCTTCTCCTCCGCGGTTGACGCCGACACGGCCCCTCCGGCCTGTACCCACGCAGAGGCTGGCACATCGCCTGCGGCCTCCTCCCCCCAGAGGTCTCGTCCTCCCTCCGCCCGGAGCCCGACACCCCCGGACTCAACTTCAAGTTGGCTCCGACCCCTGAGTGCCCTTGGCCCGTCCTGACGGCCGAGAACGGCTGACACCTGACGAGAAGGACAGGCGGGAAGGGCACGTCTCACGTTGCCTCTCAGGAGTTTCCTCAGAGCGGTTCAGCCTTCCCCAGGGCACAGAGCACAGGCAGGACTGAGCCGGGGGCCCGGCTGCACCCCGCTAATAAAGGAGGGTCCCGGGGCCTGTGGCTCCTTTCTCACCACTCACCCCTGCCTCAGTTTCTCTGCTGGAATTAATTAACAGACGGCCCTTTAACGGCCACAGGTGAGTGCTGAGGGGCTGCGGTCAAGCAGTCACGACACACCGTCGATCTGTTATATGAGATGAATTTCGTATATGAAATGTCCTATGTCTTTCCACCGCGATTCTATTTAACAAGAGCTGATCTGTGCAGTTTGGTTTCTTTTCTCCATCCGTTTTAATCTCAGGCTCAGGGTTATTAGCAGATAACTGCTCACTTCTACAGTAAATCAAGAGAACGCTCATTAGAAGCCTGGTGTGTGATTGCCAGGAGTTTGGGCTTTAAAGGATGGGATGAGAGGGAAGGGGGGGGGGGTGTTAAAAATAGGCCAAACTCAAAAATAGGTTTTGTTCAGGGAGAAAAACGAAATGGCATTTTCTGAACTGAGCAACCTCTTGAATGCCTGAAATTCAAATCACGCTTGGCGAGCGCACCAGAACCAGATTGGGCCCTGGGCTGGCGACGCGGCCCCGAGGCTGGGAGGAGGGGCAGCGGGCGTCCTCCCGGGGGCCACAGCGGGTCCCACGCAGCCCCAGACGCCCACATCTGACCCGAAGTCTCTGCCGGTCGGAGAGCCACCCTGGGTCCCTGGTGCTGGCGGTGGCGGCAGAGGGGCAGCAGTGACTTTGACAGCCTATCTGGAAAACGTTTAAAGGCCACGGCCTGGGCTGAGAAAGGAGAGAAAGGACAGCTCCTGCTCCCAGGTGGAACAAGGCACCGCGGCCCAGAGGGGAGAGGGTCTCCGGCCTCCCCCACCCCACCCCGTTCTGCTCTCAGAACACTCTTTCCTGGGCTGGTAGAATTTCTTTTTGCAAAATTATCCTTGCCTAATCCATAGAGATGCAAAGCAGATTGGTGGTTGCCAGGGGCTGGGTGGGGGGTGGGGTAGGGTGGGGAAGGAGAGCTGATGGGTACCGGGCATCTATTTGGGGTGACAGAATGTTCTGGAATTAGAGAGTGGTGCTGGTCGCCCAACTCCATGAATACACTAAAGACACTGAATTGTACACTTTCAAAGGGCAAATTGTACGGTGTGTCTATTGTATCTCAAAAAGCTGTATTTAAAAAAAATTACCCTTGCTGACTGCGGGTCTCTGCGGTGACTGAGCCCCTCTGTCTCAGCCTGTGCGGGCAGCACACACGGGGAGCTGGGGTACCCCTGGGGTTCGCGTTCATCTTTTGCTTCTGCCCTAGTTGCTTGTACAAGCTCCCAAATGCGCCTGATGTCCAGCACCCAGCCCCGGGCTGACGTCTTATGCTGGATCTGAAGCAGAGAAAGGCTCTGAAGTTTCTGAAGTCGGCTGAGAAAACTCCTGCAGGAGCAGAGTTGACGTGTGACTTGGGCTCCATCAGGGTGACGGAAGGAGACAAGGAGGACCCCATTCGCCCCGGACTCCCCTTTTGTCAGGCCGGCCACAGGCGATGGCGTGAGCGTGCCTGAATGACAGGCTGGGCGGTGGGGGACTGTGGGGGACCGGCCCATTTGGGTGCCAGGCAGCCCCCACAGTCTCCGCAGAGCCTCGTTTGTTCTTTCTCAGTCTCTCTATTTAAAATGTTTAATGCATTTTAAAAGCCAAGGGTCAGCCAGCAGAGTTAGAAACTGGAACCCCTTTCCCCTCACCTGGGTGCCCCCTCCTCCAGAGGGGACGGACGGGGAGCCTCCCAGGAGGACTGTCTTCCAAGAAAGAGCTGAAGCCGAGTCAAAGGGTCTGTGTTCATGGGGAGACAGAGTAAAGCTGGGTGGGAGGGAGGGAGAGGGGCTGTCTACACCTTACCAGTCACGGTGGGCCCGGGGACCAGGCACAGACTGCGCCCCACACCTCCGAGGCGTCCAGCGTCACCCCAGGCCTGCGGGCGTCCCCTGTGGGCACCACAGCCACAGAGGCTAAAGCTGGGGGTGCTCCCTGCACACACACAGGGAAAGCTCCAGAGGAAGCACCCTCTGCCTGCATCGGGGCCCAACAGTGGGTGCAGAGGCCAGGCTGCAACTCACCACACCCGGCCAGACCGGGGGAGGCTGCTGGGAGGGGAGAGGGCAGAGGGTGGAGGGGCCTCCCGGGCCTCCCACCCTGGCCTGGGCCCCCTGGCTCTGGCGGCAAAGGGGGACCCCTCCTCTCTGGGGCCTTTTAAGGGAGAAATGGGACCAGGCATGGACAGGCGGCCCTTGGCTCAGGAGCAGGTCGGGGCCTTTGTTCCCCAGGCCACCTCCCCGCCCACAGCCCCCCTTTCTCCCTGGAGGGGCGAGTGGAGGCTGCAGGGCCGGGGCAGCGCCGGGTGTCTCAGGCCGGGCTGTGGGGCCAAGTGTCCCCCCGCTCCCCGTTGGCTAGGGGCGCAGCCTGGGCGGGAACCCCGTGCGGGCCAGGCACGGGGGGCGGACACCGGGGAGACCCTGCGCCCACCGGGCCCCTGGCCTTTGTCGCGAGCCTCGTGCCGCTGGGTTAATGGAGCAGAAGGGGCGGCGAGGGGCGGCAGAAGTGGTCCCTGAAAGGGGGTGTCAGCGCGGGGCAACGAGACAAAGGCCAAAACACACACGGCGGAGGGGACAGATGGGGACGGGCGGGAACAATCGGGCGGCGAGTGCAGGGTGGGGCGGGCGGGGTCCCTGGGCTGTAGCCCCCTCCTCCCAGGCCTTCGCTCCCCACACTGCGCTGTGCACCCCACAGTGAGGGTCCCACGGTTTCCTGCACCCAGGGATGGATGAGTGAGGTGGTGGGTGATGGGGGGTGGTGGGTGATGGGCGGTGGGGGGCGTGGGCGCGGGGGGCCGTATGTGCTCCCCCTCCCTAAATAACAGGAGACCCGTCCGGGCCCGCAGCCCCACGTGGCCTCCTGGCACCCCCAGGACCCCCATCCTCCTGGCCGGAGCGCGCGTGCGGGGCCCTGTGGTCACCAGGCGGCGCTGTCCCCTTCTGAGGCCGCCGGCCGCGCTCCGCAAACCGGTGCTGTTTAATTAACGTGCAAATTGAGTAGATTAAATGACTCTAAATAATTAGCCACAGATCCTATAAACAGGATAACATATTTAATTAAGCAGCGATATAGATTCTGGAAACTGTTAATGTATTTTTAGAATGGCTGCTTAGATCTTCACTCCCCCCCAACTTCAAACATGTAACTACACCCATCAGTTCGTGGATAAATATCTGGAAACAAGATTATGCCTGTTAGCTTCAGCTAATAGAAATGTTGTTCTAACAGGAACCTGCACAGCCCCAGCCTGGCACGGGCAGCTCCGGGGGCTTGGTTGTGATGGGGTGGGGGGTGCGTGGCCCTTGGCAAAGGGGTAAGATGAGGCACAACAAGGGGGGACGGGAGAAGGTAAGTGAAAAATACAATCCGATTTCATTATATCAATCACATTTAATTGCCAATTTGTACAAGCAGTGGCCGGGCTGGCTTTAGGTAAAACTATTAGGCGACAGGCGGGGGTGCTACTAAAATTCTTGGTTAGTTAATTAGTGTCTGAACTGCGGAGGGAAAGATCCTCAGATTTACTCTCTACAAAGAGAGAGCAGCCCAGACAATTCATTAGGCAGGCGGCTTGTAAATTAGAGCTAAGTTAACCTGATTTCCCTTAATTAAAACATCTTTTCTCGTTTACGATGTGGATATAAGTAGATCTCCAGGGTTTTGAATTTTCTGCAACAGCAGATGGTCAGCTAGAAGCAGATAATAGTTAACGCTTTCTCTCTACCAGATCCGAACGACGTGAGCCGCTGGTCCATCTGAGGATTAAAAGGAGGGATAACAAAGAGCGTTAACCCTTCCGCGTCCTCCTGGCTCCCGGGGCTCCGAGAGAGGGGCTGGCCCGGCCCAGGGGACGGAGAGAGCACAGTGACGGGACCCCGGAGCTCCGAGGCCGCGGGAGAGGGGCCAGAGTGGCAGGGGAGGTGGCACCGGGCTGCAGCCTGCAGAGGGGGTGCTGACGGCTGGGGTTCCTGAGGGGGACAACCTGCAAAGGAAGGATGGGGCTCCCGGGGCTGTGCTGGGCGTCTGTCTGCCCTGTGTCCACCTCTGCGGCCCCGTGGGCGTCCTCACACGGCTCTCAGCTGCTTCTCTGAGGCCGGTGCCTTCCTCTCGGAGGTGGGAGGGAGAGTCTGCAGCCTAGGGGCCCCTCGGGGAGAGCCCACTGGCCTCTCGCCTGCCGGGGGCACAGCTCGCGGCTCCAACAGAAGAGAGCTGGGGGCCTGGGCCCAGGCCTCTGCAGCCACGCCG